>NW_018021497.1:0-1745 GCF_002006095.1 Pseudomyrmex gracilis
TTACCTGCTTGAATAAAGTAATGCATCTATCATACACACGTTATCACCAGTGTTTTTGCTTCAAATGGCCATTATATATTTCTTGTTTTATTAATACTTTTATATTAAAAATATAACGTTTAATTTTAACTATATATGTTTTAAAAAATAAGAAATACATAGATGTAAACTTATTGTTATCAAGGTAGCAGCTTGATTTTACTTATCTCAATTTAATTGTGTAAAGTAAATTGGACAAAAGAGCTTAGTAACAAGAAAAATTATATTTTAATAGATTTATTACCAATATAAATTACTTTTCATTTGTTTTCAGTTAGAATCTTTTTCTCTGATTATTTAGTTTTTTCTTAGGTCGAAATTAAGTATATACAAATTACTTTATAAGAAGGTACAAAAATGGTTAAGTTTCAAGTTTTAATTGCAAGTTAGAAATTAAAATTTAACTAATACCTAATTTAATTGTTAAAGTTTTTGTACAATAATTTGTTTAAGGTACTTAAAGAAAAAGCCAAAAAGTAAGATTGTGATAAAAAATGGTATGATTAGAATAATAATAAAAATTTTATAGTTTTCTAATACTAGAAGTAACGGTAATAATAGTCAAATTTCTTCATCAAATTTTAGAAGTATCACACTAATTTAAAAAAATTGTCTTTTTAAAGGAATACGACTAATAGATGGGGGATCAAATTTACATTCGACAGAGGACTTTTTTTACGTGATTGGAATTGTTTGTTACTAATAGATTAATTTTTACTTGAGCTATGGAAATAGCTAATATGATTATTACTATAGTAATTATAGTAAGCATTTAATATTTATATTAGTTTAGAAAACTAAATTATCTAATTGAAATTTTTAAATGTACTTTTAATTATATTATATAAGTTTAATTAATATCTATATCAGTAAATTAAAATAAATAAAATTAATCATACAACAAAAAAATAATAAATAACAGAAACGCTCGCAATGTAAATACAAATAAGCAAATAATCAAGGTCACATCAAGCCAATAAAAAAATGTTTACATAATAAAAGAAATAATTTAATAATCAAGATTTACATAAAAATACAAAATATTTTGACTTTTAAGTGAGCATTTTTCAGTCGTGAATATGACAGATAACGTAGTATACAAGTGATGTCAAAAGATTAAAGTAGTCAATGGTTAAAAGCAACGCAAGAGTTGGCTGTTGGTAGTAACGGAAGAAATTACCGTGAGGATGACATTTACGATGCCAGATAGACTTTACTCATACAACATCTACGAAATGTCAATATCAAGCTCTTGCTTCAAATCTAAGGTGATGTAGAAAGGAAAAGTGGTTTATATTAAGTCGATTGTTGCATACCATTAAAAATAGGTTTCCATTACTGACATGTAGACCATGGAATTTCATGGCTACAAAAACTGTAGATCCGTAAATTGAGTCAGAAATAGTAAAAAAAATTCAAAGTATTCAATAACTTGAAGGCAAATAAAATACATTTCTAATAAAATTGTAATTACTAACCTTATTTTTCTTCCTGTGAAATTTCTATTTATAATTGAATGGTGTGTTCAAGTAATTACAATTCCTAAGACCACTAAAATACTTGTGTTTAAAAGAAGGATGTAAGGATTAAATGCTTTAATTTTCAATGGAGGTCATAATTGGCCACTGTCTATGGCTAGAGATAGCGATACGTGAAAATAAGCTCAGAAGGAGAATGCAAAAGTTAAGATTTCAGTTAGAATAAAA
>NW_018021497.1:2785-9704 GCF_002006095.1 Pseudomyrmex gracilis
AAAATATTATTGAAATTATTGAAATAAAAATTATTCTTCTTATTTAGTTTAATGAGAATGAGTTAGATGTTGAAGGGTCAAATACTCTAAATAGATTTGTTATCATAAATATAAATTTGAGTAAATTGTATGGGCATTGANATTAAATAAGAAGTATGCTAGTTTAGTATAAATAAAATTATTTAAAATTGCAGGTAAAAAAAAAGTTTTTCTGTTTTGGTAATCTAATTATAATAGAGAAATAAAGTGATGAAATTAATAAGTATAATAAAAATATGGTTAAGCATAATACAGGTAGTCGAAGTAAACGTCCTATCTGTGGTAGATAAGAATATTAAACCGTAATAGTTTGAAAGTGACATTTTAATGTTTTTATAAACTAATTCTTACATTACAGTAATTGTTATTTTATTACAGGTTAATTTATAAAATCAAAACTTACATTTTTAGTTATTTAATGAAGGAAATGTACTATATGTGTTAAATCAATTATGAGGTTAATTTAACTCATTTTTTTTAAGTTTTAATTTTTGTTGATTCAACAACAATAGCTATAAAACTGTGGTTGATTTTGCAGAATTCTGAGCATTGGTCAAAAAATAATCCAGGTCGATTTATTCAAAGTATTGATTGATTAGTCGATAGTCGGTCTGCGGTAATGGCAATACTTTGATTTTTATGGTTGAAACAGTTCAAGAGTAAATTACATCTGTAGATATGGTTAATATTCGAATACAGTATTTAAAAGAAATAATGCAGCGGTTGTCAACATTTAATAAGCGGAAAGAAAAATTGTTTTTGTTTGATAAAAACAAATTAAATTTTAGGTTTATAATATCAGAATAGTCGTATGATCAGAATCATTAGAGATTAAAAGCTTTAATGGTTATGTTGTTTATTAGTACTTTATCTAAAAATAAAATATAGAAGAAAATAAAATATAGTAAAATATAGAATTCTAATGGATAGAATAACATTAAAAATTATTGTAATTATAGAAACAATAGTTCATAGGTTTTCAATAATGTTTTTTTCTAAAAGGATTTGATTATTAAGATTATTGTATTTAAATAATAATATAAGTACAAAAATTAATGTTGTAATAAAATCTAAAATTATTATTGTGAAGTCGTGGAAAAAGATTATTATATTGTAGATATGGGTAGTAAAATTTTGAAGTCCTATAATTTGTGTATTAATTTTTAATAAAAATTTAGATTTTATATACGGTATGTAACACCATGGCACTTATTCTGCCATATTAAATTAATTTGTTAAAGAAAAGTCAGTGTAACTATAAGACAGAGGAGAATAGGAATGTATTTATTCAATAAATGAATTTTGGTGCAATATAGAAATCATTTATTTGTTTAAATGCTAAAAATTCTTAAAGAATGAAAGCAAGCAAAATTAGTCTTATAATTGACGTAAGTGAACCTATTAATAAAATAATATTTCATGAAATAAATGTGTCAGAGTACTCTCTGTATTGGCGAAGTATCTCGCTAACAAGGGAACCTCGCAAACCAAAAAAAATCTGATTTTGATGAAACTTTGCACACATGTAAAAGAGGTCAAGAGATGAGTATTGACATTTTCTGTTGCTGCTAAAAACGGTTTTAAGAGATAAAATTACCCGTCATATGTAGAGCGGCTTTTTATTTTTCTCAATTTCTCTCGAAAATGATTAGAAATATTAAAAAATGGGTTAAACAAAACCTTTATAAAAAAAGTCCTTTATTTATTTGTGTTAATAAATTTAAAAAAAATAAGTTTAAAAACAACTTGTGTAACAAAATTATAAAAAACATTTTTTTTAACAATTCTATTAATGTAGGTAAATAGAGGTGTTTTTCCCATAAAACGTTTATAAAAAACATTTTTTGATATCTTTAATAGTTTTCGAGATACATCGAGAAAAAAACGCAAAACCGTGTTATACATGATAAGTGTTTTACTTTTTAGAATCGGTTTGAGGCCGCCACTAAAAATTTCTACATTTATGTAGTTATTTATACATGTGTACAAAATTTTATCGTAAGAACACCTCTATGTAATCGCACATTAATACATTTTTGAAATAAGTTGTTTCTAATATTTAAGTTTAGCATCTTATATATAAAAAACTATTTTTTATTATATATTACGATAAAGATAGTAAGTTTTCAAATAAAGATGCTTTTATTCTTTGAATATTTCAAGTCATGTTGCAGTGCAACGTGACTTGAGAGATCGTTGAGCATATTCATATTGCAGTCTTTATATTGCATATTGTATATGTCATGTATCACTCACTTCCGTAAACACAGTGCGAAGTAGTCATGTACGTTATTCTTGAGAATAGTTTGCAATAATTTTCTATAATCAAAAGACTTTGACATAAGAGAAATTTAAATAATTTTAACACACGAATTAAATGCCATATCTAAATTTTCCTTTTCTGGCCTTAGTAAATAACACATAAAATTGCAGTATAACATCTCAAAAATTTATTTTACGGTTTATTATTTTTTTTGCTAACAGTATACAATTCACATATACATTTAGTTCAGAATCGCCAGCATATCACTTGGTTGCGCTAATCAGCCACAGTATGACACGCTGACGTTCGTGTTGCACTCGACACTACATAATAAATAATGTAAATAAGATGATAAGACTCCGTATAAATAAGAAGTTTTTTGGTACGTAGGTTTAATATAAAGTGTAGCCACCAAGTGTAACAATTCAGTATCAGAAAGATTATTTAACGTTTTAATTTTCAAAATAATCTGTGTTATCTCTTTAACAAAGATAACAAATTATACCAAAGCAAAATGGTACATGTGAATCCTGCGAATGTTATTAATATGTTAATTGTTTCATTCCAAATTTCAAATATTCCACAAACATCTGTAAATAATAAAGAAATCGAATTACATAATACTATAATGGACATTATACAAAATGCAATAGATGACTTATCATTTGCTATGGAGACCGACACTACATTAAAATTCGAAAATTATTGGGATGCAAATATATGTGATGCACAATTTGTTGGAGCAGACAAAGTAGAAGAACTTAAAGAAAGTAATAAAAATGAGGAAGAAGATACTTATATATACACCAAACGAAAAATTGGTAAATAATGACTATAAAAAAAGAGCTGTTGAGTTCTGGAAAAGTGAAAAAAAGGGATATGACACTTTATCACCAGTACAAAATAGTTTCAGAAAGGTAACGTCTATGTCGCAGCTATATAGATGGGATCATTCTCTACAAAAATGTGGTACTCATAGACAAAAACTAGTAGATATTTCTACATATGTCTTGGAAAAGTTCAAAAACGCTAACGACAACAACAAATTTATTCATGATCTAGATCTACGACGGTAAGCGTTAGAAGCAAAAAACAAATTAATCTTCCTCAATTTAAAGCAGGAGCAACGTGGGTATTAAATTTTAAAAGAAAACACGGGATTGTGTCAAGAATAATAACAAATATTATAAACCGTTCATCAAAGACAAATCAGAATCAATTACAAATTGCATGCCAAAAATTTATAAGTTTTGTAAAATCAGTTATAAATCTGTTTGAAACACAAAATACAGGGTGAGTAATTTGAATCTATCACCTCCAATAACTCGTTTGTGTGGCCAGGAAGCAAAAAAAGTTTCATATACAAGTTGTAGGGTTCCGAGGGGGAACCAAAATGGCGTACCTTTCACCTTTTGATTTTGACCAAAAGTAGGTTACTTCAACCGGAAGTGGTTTTTTTAAAATAAAAACCCCTTTTTTTGACACCGGAAAATGAAAAAGCAAAAAATTTTACGTTCAGATATAACTTTGGCTGTTGTAAAATTTTTAAGATGACAAACAAAGATGGCGGACAAAAATTTTAGTCAACCGATTTTCACCAAATTAAGTTTACGAGAGTTTTTGGGGTTGTTGATCACAAATCTGAAATCAAATTTGCAAAATTCAAAATGGCGGATCCAAGATGACGGACCAAGATGGCGGACGAAATTGTTAGCCGAAATTAATAGAAATTACTACTCTTAGCACTATCCAGGAACAACGGCGTGGACGTGGTAGTTTTTTGTTCTCTTTGGGGTGCTTTATTTACGTGAGTCCCTTTGCCTCTCACTATCGGGGTGCTTTATTGACGTGAGTCCCCTTGCTTTTCACTATCGGGGTGCTTTATTTAGTTAATTTGTAACTTCAAACAGTTAATTCGCTAAGTAGTACACTTAGCGAATTAACTGTTCGAAATTTTGTCTATTTTCTTGAATGCATAATTCGATACCATCATGAATATAATGTTAATGATAATTGTGTTATAACTTCACCAACTCTTGTGTACAAAATTTGGTTACTACATTTGACAATAGTACTTTATTCCAAAATGAATAGTTCTTATTACTTACTTATTTAGCACAAAAATAGAAATTAAAACCTTACGTACAACTATTAAACGTAAATGTGGATTATGGTATGCGGATGTATAGAAGCAAACACTACAAGGAACTTAATATTTATAAACAAAATATTTAATAAGTATAAATAAATATCCGCACATTTTGCAACAAAACAAAAGAAAATCTTCCAAAACTGAAATTGTATCTGAAGATGTTTACTTTCAACACAATGATTTNGAACACGCTGTAAGAATCGTATATATGTCTAAAAGTTTATCAAATATTAACAATTGTTAAATGTCATAAAAATTATCTGTTGAAATAATTTTGTAATCTTTGTGAAATGTATGTTTATAATAATAAATGTATAACTAACATACAATATATTTTTNAATTTGTTTAACAGTTTACCTAATAAATCTTAATAATTGTTTTTATTTATACTGCAAATGATATTGTAAAAAGTTTCGTATCACACATATTAAAATAAGAAAAATTTTCTATGATAAGTGCTCAAATAATTTTGTTAGTTACGGCTCTTAAGGGTATGATCTCATGCACTGTTATTTTTTGCGTAACACGTAACGCGTAACCAATCAGAAAGATTACGAAAAATTACAATCTCTCTGGTTGGTTACGTGTTACGCGTTACGCAAAAAATAACACTGCATGGGATCGCATCCTAACGTTTGCTATCGCAACATGCTGCGTATATAAAAAGATACCTTAACACAAGTTTCTTCCAAGATATCTAACCATAATCTACAATATGTAAGAGAAATTTGTGTGCTATGAGATTCTAAGAAAAAGCACGTCATGCTAATTAAAGCTCCACAGCAAAATCTTTATTCGAAGAAGGCTCTATTTTTAAGAAAAATGTAAAATATAAAATGTAAGCTAATATATGTATAATAATAAAAAAATTTTTGGTACACACAAATAATTTTGTAAAATCTTTCTTTCTAAATATTTTTTATTAAGTATTTTGCAAATTATATGTATCTCTATTAATCATAGCGCGCGCGTAGCGCGCGCCTGTGTTGTGCTAGTGAACAAAAATTTACACTAGTCACCAATCACAAGCCTTTGACGTGATTTAAGAATGCGCAAGATGCAAACATGCGCATACTTTGTTGAAGATTGAAAGGAGCAGAATATGATTACGAAGTAGTATACAAAGCGAGAAAAACGAATGTAAATGCCGACGCAGTATCTAAGAATCCAGTAAGTTTTGAAAACCAGAAATGCAGAGTAATCAAGGATCAGAGACAATTAAATCCAAACAAACCTGAAAACGTAGATCAAATTCCAAGATGGTTGGAAGATGACAATGAGTCAGAAAATGACAAAATAGATTATTTTTGTTATTCTGACAACGAAACTAACGAATTCTAATTAGAAGAAGGTCCGGGAGAAGTAGGCGACCTCACCAACCAAAATACCGTTGAGACTGCACAAACTTGTAAGTCACCTACAACTAATAAAGTGGAAACACAGAGTCAAGCAGCAAACGCAAATATCAAATAAAAGAATGAGAAGCAGCTCACTGAAAAAACGATCCTTCAAATAAAATAAGTAATAAACCGGAAATAGACAAGGAAAATGATGAAGAAAGTGAGGGAGAAGAGGAAAAACAGAAACAGAAAATTGCTAAAAAACATAAACCACAGAAAAAACTCAAACCAACAATAATTGATATTCAGTCAATAAACAACTGTATCATCGAATCTCGCGAATTATTATTTTTGCGACAAGACAATATAATATATTTCGTAGATACAAATAAAAATCTTTTGGATTCCGGTTCGCAAAAATTGTTTGAGCGTAATGACACGCTTAATTTAGGAACTCTCACAATAGGTAAAGCCAGACTCATAAAATATAAAAACCAATACNATATGGCCTTAGCTATTAGCAAAGGACAACGAGAAGAGCCTACCGAAACATTAACTTATATTACCAGTACACTAAAAGACTTTTTAATCTAAGCCGAGAATTTAAATTTAGAAACACTAAACATTGCGAAAACAATATATTAAAAATGTACCTTAAAATAAAGTAAAATCTTTCTCTCAGTATTTATCGATACGTCCGTCAAATTAATTATATGCAACGGGACACTTAAATATCCTCTTAAGGATCTAAGACCTATAATAATTGGAAAAATCCATTGTTCTTCAACCGGAGGACATCGTGGTGTATAAGGAAAACTTATATTTGTATCAAACATAACTGCTGGGAAAATTTAAACTTAAACGTTCAACATTATATACAACAGTGTTTACAGTGTCAGTTAAAAAAATTATAGTGAAACCAAAACAACCAATGATAATTACCGACACGCCAGGTTCCGCCTTTGATAAAGTCACACTGGATATAGTGGGTCCTTTGCGGGCGTGTTCCGTTTGACCACAGTACAATTCGACACCGATCGATTTGACACCAAATTATTGGACACAAAATTATTGGACACAGATTTATTCAACACCAAATTATTCGACACCGTACGATTCGACAC
>NW_018021497.1:10011-14816 GCF_002006095.1 Pseudomyrmex gracilis
TGGTGTCGAATCGTACGGTGTCGAATAATTTGGTGTCGAATAAATCTGTGTCGAATTGAGCAGTGTCGAATCGTACTGTGGTCAATAGAGTATCACCCGTCCTTTGCCAGCAACCAAGAAAGGGAATCTTTACGTGTTAATCTTACAAGATCAGTTAACAAAATTTTGCATGGGAATACCACTGCCGGATCAAACCGCGGAAACAATAGCCAAAGCTTTCGTAGATAAGTTCATTTGCGTTGGGCGCATTCAAAGCCATTTTAATTGACCAAGACAAAAATTTTGTTAGTGATTCAATGAGAAAAGTGACAAAAAGATTTCGAATTTGGAAATTCCGTACGACAGCCTTCCATACACAATCTAACGGCTCGTTAGAACTGTCACATCAAGCGTTAGGCGAGTATTTGAAACAATATGCGAATAAACAAAACCAATGGGACAGGTGGATAGGCCTCGTAATGTGAGGCCTTTAACTATACTACAAATGTACACAAAGCAACTAAGCATACTCCGTACAAGTTGGTTTTTGGGAAGATAGCATGAGTACCTTCTAGCGAATCCTTAGCACCAAATGACAAATTGGCAATTTATAACGATTATTTAGTTGACTTAGTAAATCAATTTTATAGTATGCAAGAAAGTGCTCGAGAAAACGTGATTGAAGCCAAGAATAAAAGATCTATTACAACCAAAAAATCAATCCGTTTTTAAAGTTTTTAAACCAGGAAATCAGATCTTTTTGTTGAAAGGACACAAGCCCGGCAACTTTAGAGATCATGTCTTATGTGGGACGCTAAAGATCAGCGTCGTATGTGGGACAGACTAAGAGTTTAAAAACGAGACTAAAAGAACATTTTAATAACATAAAACGTTCCTCCTCCCAACTATCAGTAATCTCAAAACACAAAACAGATCTTAATCATTCTTTTGATTGGGACAATGTCCAGATTCTAGATCATGAACATCATTATTATAAAAGGCTAATGGAAAATATGCAATTTAGGTCACACATCTCCGAGTTCAATGTGCTTCAGATATGTTGTAGGGCAGATTATACCGAGTAAGTATGTAAAAAAATTTTGTGGGAGACGGCCTTAATTTAGCAGATATGGCAGTTCAAAGTTTTGGAACAATATTAGTATTTTTGTTCTTTTTGTTCGCGTTTGAAGCGCGTAGGCAGGAGGGCTGCGCCCCCCCTGCACCCTTTCCAAAACCTAACTTAACGTAACCTCTAAAAGAAGCTTTTTACAAGAAGCAAATGTAATTGGAAATCGTTATTTTCTTTCGAAGGGGGTTACGACTTCCGATTACATTCGCTTCTTGTGAAAAATCGGTATTTGATTTTCGAGGAGGGGAGCACGGAGAGAGGCAAAGTCCCTTTTGGAGGTTAGATTAGATTAGGTTTTGGGGGGGTTAGTGCAGGGGGGCGCAGTCCCCTTTGCTTACGCGCTTCAAACGCGAATGAAATGTACGTGGGACCGAAAAATAAGAATTCCTTCGTGAAACTTCGTCCTCTTGTAACTTTTTAACAAACAACGACCTCTGCCTAAAATCTTCACATTATTACTCGGGACAATGACCTTCACAACATATATAAAAATTATTGAAATAAGAGGTCGCTCTCTTAAACTTAACTGTTCGTAATAACAGCTTGTAATATCTAGAATAAAGCATTAAAATTCTGAAACTTCAAATTGCCATATCTCCTAAACTAAGGCCGTCCCCCACAAAATTGTTCCACACAATCGCTCAGTATGACCTGCCCTACAACATATCTAAAGCGCAAAGAAATCGGTGATGTGTAAACTAAAATGCATAATTACCAGGCTAATTTCAAAAATGATCTTTATAAAAAAACAGTCACACGGTTTAAATTCTGTTAACGACTTAGAATTACTTGACACTTCTTACTTCAATGTTTTGAATGTCTCTCACTGTGAAAAACATCGACTATGAGTGGGAGAACTCTTATATGTTTCTCGTGCCTCTTATCTTTCACTTCAAAGTACGACTATTTGGCATTATAGTAAGTTCATTTTAAATATTGCTTCATGTGTGATGCATGCGCAGATAGCAATTTAGCAGTTCAGCTTAGTAAAGGTTATATGGCGGTTGACGGCATAAAGCACACATTAAAAGAAACAAAAACCAATATGCCAAAATATTGTTGTGTTTTTGGCTGCCAAAATAAGGCAGACAAAGAAAAAATCCGTACAACTCAATCAACTGTCAAACATGACGGCCATCTTGCATTCTTTAGTACCCCTATCTTCCCCCTCCATGACGACTTAAGTACATAAATTTTGTAGCCAGCCGTACATAAGAAGCTAGTGGTTTAGTATACTATAGAAGTCTGTGGTCATGTAGCATGACAGATAAACACATGCATAATGATCATCTGCGCACGCGTCATAGTGCAACATTCTCTATCGGAATTTTCGTGAACTACATAATGCCATTTGTTTCAGACAGAATGATATTATACGATATCAAATACACATCATCACCATATTACTTTTTGTGCATCAATTAGATAACCAAATCATATTCTGAGTGTTTCATTAGATTGTTTTGTGTCGTACGTATTGCTGTAGTTTGATGTAAATACGTACATAAGCTTAGAAATAATTTTATATACATGATGATATAATGAGGTTTTAGAAGGAAACTGTATAAGAAAAAATTTATGCTGAATTTTGACATTTTAAAGAACAACAGCAAACTCTTAGCAGAAAGTATTTATTTCTGTAAAAGCATTTTGGATTTGATGCACTAAATACGGCTCAAAACGAAATATTAGAATTGTCGGTTTACAGGTGTCTATAGTCGGTATCCAGTACCCTCTTAATCTGTTCAATAGTAATTTTTTATATGCACTTAAATATTGTGTTGTAGTAGGATTACTATTGTATCCATTCATTTTTCTAATTGACAAAAAAAAACATTTCCACATGATCCTGCGACAGTTTATAGCTTAACATATATTCTAGTATTTTATTTTGTATAAAAAATTTCGAAAGACTATATAAAGTTTTCAAGCATACAATAAAACCAACAAAACCAGTATTTACAGAATGACAATGTACAACTGATTTACGCACAGTACTATTTATATTTGTATTACTGGCAGAATTTTCTTTGCCTATTTTTGTTAAGCTTACATAAATTTCTAATTTTTCAATATACTGAACATATTTATCAATTTTATTTCCAAAGTCTTCTAAAGAATTTTTATTTATGTTTACTCGACTTGGTGTTTTGCAAAATTTATTTCTACCATTTAGTAAATTAAAAATGTCGTTAAAAGTTTTACAAAAAGTTCCTGTTGCAGAAGCATTCTTGAAGTTTTCATCTTTTAAATTAAATTCAAGAAATTTCAAAGCAGCAGACGTACTGTAGCTTAATACTTAAGCAGTCAAGAATACTTTCATTTTTCCTTTGTGATAACAAACATGTCTATTTCGAATTTTGCACGCACAATGTAATTTTTCATTTTCTTGTTCCTTGGTAAGCTTTTTGATAAAATCCCAATGAAGGTATTGAGTTTTATTATAAATTATTAGACTTTTTGTACAGAAATAATTACGAACAAGTTTAAAACAATGGCAAGGTTCATAAAAAACATAAACAGGTTGTAAATTTCCTAGATGTTCAAAATACGGTTTGAAGTTTTCTTTATCTTTATAATCTAAATTTGCACTCAACAATTCGCATGATACTTTATGCGCACAGTCGCCGTCAAATGTAACACTAACTACATTAATCCTGGTTTCATGTAATTTTAGTAATAAATCTTTCATTAAGATTGATTTTTCAATGACATTTAAAGAATTAATCAAATAGTGGGCAACTGGAGCTTTGAATCCTTCATTTATACTGACCAACATAAAAACTAATGCTTTACTAGCAATTTTTTGTTCTCCATCATGGCATATATCTTGCAATTGTTGTCCTAAGTCTACAAGACTTTTCCAGGAACGTGTATTTTTATCATACTCTTTATACTGCTTAATATTCATTTCATCAAACGTAATATTAAATACAAGTTTCTTATCCTTCTCTGATTGACGCTTTACAATTTCAGAAATATTATTTATAATTTCCCCCGAGATTCCAGGTTTATATTGCTTCAAACAAATCCAACTATTAAGCGTTTGACTGCAAGGTAAACATTTTAGAAAACTATGTCTAACAAATTCATATGCAACTGGAGAATAAAAATGGAGAGTTCTAGCAAAGTTTTTCAGATTAGCGGAAAAAGATACTGTTAATTTACGCTCCTCTATACGCATTATTAAGTCTATCATGTGCGGGCGTAGATCCTAAATACATTAACACAAAAAATTGTATATTGTTTTATTGATATATAATGNTTCCATTGAATAAAATATATATTAAAATGATATTGTAATAATAATGTAAAAGTATCAGTATACAATATATACAAATATCTTGTATAAGTTAAAACAAGATAGATCTTTCATTTTCTTATTATTTCTTATATATAATTATAATAAGAAATCACAAGTCAAAGTGTTACGTTTTTAATTACTTAAACGGTAAAGTTTGTATTACATACAATTTCAGTGTTATTAGTTAAAATAAAACCTGTAAATATCCGGCAGCATGAAATTTTTTTTTTTTTTCAAATCTTTATTTATGGTACGTCCTGGCCCACGGTTACGATCGGGCTATGGTAGAGTACCTGAGAGCGGGTGATACTCTATTGACCACAGTACGATTCGACACCGCTCGATTCGACACAGATTTATTCGACACCAAATTATTCGACACCGTACGATTCG
>NW_018021497.1:15309-30993 GCF_002006095.1 Pseudomyrmex gracilis
GGTGTCGAATAATTTGGTGTCGAATAAATCTGTGTCCAATAATTTGGTGTCGAATCGATCGGTGTCGAATCGTACTGTGGTCAAACGGAACACGCCCCCTGAGAGCTGTCGTTTCTTTGTCTATCTCCGCACAGCAGATTAGCGATCCCGCTGCAACAGAGTCGAGCGAGTTTGCTTATGTTTGTCGACAGGTTAACGGCGTACGCCGATCTTACTTTGTCTAGCGAACACTCACTCGTTGGCCTCTTTTCAAGTCTGGAGAATTAACTCCACGGACTACGGACGAAACCGTGCGATCAATTGAGGATGTGGAATGATGAGAGGTTGTCTTAATTAAACGGAGAAATTATGATACATACGATATTAATTTATTCATTTAATGGGTGTTTGGATTACAATTTTAAGATGTGTATTCGTGTGGATGAGTGTGGTATTGCGAATTTTACATTAAAACGGAGGATCATTGCTCGGAGGCTAGAGAGGGGGAATATATATATATATATGTGTGGATGTGTGACGCAAAGTGTGTGTGAGGGGCCTCCGGCTGGATTATAAAGGTGTAAGTGTGTCAGTAGCATGCTTAAGACGCCGATTTGTGGGATAGGAATTATTCAAGGTCCATTTCTAGTATTTCCTGGACTTTTGCAAAACTTGGAGAGAATATTGTATACAAATGGTGGACGGGAACTAAACGGATATCATCTATAATAAGGGAATTTAACTGAAAAATGTTTTCTGGATGGAGTGGTGGTTATTACCCGGAAGATTTCGGAAGGATCTGTAGTCAGAGGGTCAAGGACAAAGGGAACTCTTTCCGGATTTGCTTTTTTATAGATGGAGGCTAATTGGAAAAAATGTTGAAATCTAGGATTGAGGGGAGGGGTGGTTGAGCGGGTTGAGTCGGAGGATTCATCATCTACGGGTTCGGTTCTGGATGTTGATGTTTTGGGAGAAGGAGAGCGAGGGTGAGGTAGAGGAGTCGGCGCGGACTGTAGATTTGCGGGATTTTCTGCGGGATGAGCGAATTCGGAGTGCGTAGGAGAAGGGGAGCAAAGAGGTAAAAGGGGCGGATTGTTTACAGGCAAACAAGGGGAGGATTGAACGTCTGCGAGAGGATTAGGGGTTATCGGTGAGTAGGAGAGAGCGTCATACCACAAATTGTCGTGTGTATGTGTGTCTGTGTGTGTGTGTTGCAAATGCGTCGGTGAGTGTAAGTGCGCGTGCGATTGAGTTGTATGTATATCGGTGGGTTTTTCTATTCTNTTGTCGCTGCTGGAATNGTTTCTTAATGTCTGANGGGTGGCGTCAATGGGCCTGGTCGGCTCCGCTTCGTCTTGCGCGAGCGCTGCCGCTCGTCGCAATTTTGCGTTGCGTCGGTAGCGCTGGGCCTTTTTACCCGCTCGCAAAATTCTCTGCCGGAGTTCTACTTAAACGATTTTATGCATTTACAATTAATGTTTTACAAGGAGTTTTTTTCGCAATATTTTAAAATTAGTTAGGGGGGTATCCGGGGTTTTCCATATGTGAGATGCAAATTTAGCATCCCATATGATTTTAAGAATTAAGATTTCAATTAAAAAAAAAATACTTGTAAAAATTTACAAGTAAGATTTGTTACATTTATATATATATATATATTTGTACACGAATAGTTTCCGCACAAACATCCTGCAAATGGCTTGTATTGGCCTTGTTTGATTCCTGTTTACAATTAATGTTATTGTGTTTTTTTGTTATTGATTGGCTTCGCGACCGTTTTTGGAGATGTCGAGTCTTGTTTACCACGTGGTTTAGGGAAGAAAATGAAGAAAATGAAAAAACCTTCGGCTGTTACCTGAGACGGTCACACACCGCGAGTAGCCCTTCCGAAAATTTTGGCTACCACCCGAGACAGTCAAACACCGCGAGTAGCCTTTCCAAAATTTCGGCTTTCACCCAAGACGGTTGTACACCGCGAGTAGCCCTTCCGATAATTTGAACGCCACCCAAGACGGTTGCACACCGCGAGTAGCTCTTCCGATAAGTTGGACGCCACCCAAGACGGCTATATACCGCTAGTAGCCTTTCCGAAGATCTTGGCTGCCATCCAAGACGGTTACACACCGCGAATAGCTCTTCCAAATTTTCATAGATTTGTTTAATTTGTTCGTTCTTGATATCTTCAAAAATCAATTTCGACGTCAGCTTTTTTGTTTTGCGAGAAATGGAACCTCCGTGTATATAATGGTGTGGACTTACTACTTGCTGCTACTGTGGTGTCGATTCTCGGTTGAGGCCGGTGCGGCACTGTAATAGCTCTGGTTGCAGGTCGGCGGTGTTGATGCTTCTGGAATCTCGTTCTCCGCACTCACTGGCACTCACTTATTCACTCTCTAAGATCTGCGGCTCTTTTCAGATACGCGGCGCGGTTCTTTTTGAGTTTTCGATTCCGCGAACTCTGGCTTATATACCGTTTTATTAAGCGAGGACTCTTCTAATCGGGAACTCAGTTGAGCTTTGCTGGTTCTTATTTGTTAAATAGTCGGTCGGGCGACTTCCGAGATCGCCAATCGGCGACGATCTCTCGCTTTGGTCGCCTCGTCCGTTTTTTCGGGGAAGGAAAAAGAGAGAGTGTTGTTTTTTTGACCACGTCGCATAGACCCCTTGGTGTTTGTTTGTAATAAAAATGCCGGAGTTTCTATTTGCGCCGGCCGCTCTAATTTTTATGACTGGCGTGTTCATGACCCGGAGATATCCGTGTTTGTTTGGAAAGCTGCTCGAATAGTTATCTAAAATTTCGTGTTATTGCGAGGCGCAGTTTATCTTTCCGGGTGCCGATATAATTTTTGTTTGTTCTCTTATTGTCTGGAGTTTTAAGTTTCCAAACGGTAGGAGACCCGTTCGAGTTATTTATTATTAGTTATAAAAAAAAGGGTTGCTATGCGCTGGCGTGTCGCGTAGAAGGAAAAAGGGGACCGTGAAGTCTCCAGAACGCGCGTAACAATTACATCTTTCAAATTTAATAATTTTTTTCCTTTGCGTGAATTTTTATTATNAGCAGCAGCCATTTTACGTTTTCGAAGAACTACAAATTTTATAAATCTATTCCAAGCTTTATCAGAAACTAAATCTTGTCTACAAATATGTTCTGTCTTAACGCCATCCATAAAGCGTACCTTTTTTGTGATCGGAGGAGGATTGTCATCATTAAGTAATTGTTTCCTAAAATTTTCATTGTACATTATTTAATTTATTGCACTACTAATACATAGTTTATATAGGTATACATTAATCATCTATATATATATTTAACATCTAAAATAATTGATTACCTTTTCTTACTATTTGCGTCAATTCTTAAAGTGCTACTTTTTTTTGTTCAGAGATATAATCTTGTTTATTTACAGTTTCATTATCACAGTTATCAGTGGCCTCATTAACACTTTTTAAAGATACATTTGAACATACTTCAGTATCTTTATCTATATTTGATAAATTCTTTTCTTGTAATATACAACTTTCTTGTGCATTATGAATAATTGATGATTTGATTTTGATTTCTGCTGTTATATGAGAAATTACAGTTTTATTTTCAGGAACAGCTTCTGGGCGTAACCGTTTTCTATAGTTCTCAATTCATCAGTATAATAAAAAGAATTATCATCAAAGTGGTTACTACATATATATGTACTATTAAAGTTTGGTGGTTTTAATAAGTTTGCAACATCTAACCATTTTTTTCGTAATAATTTATCTTGAAGAAACCTAAATTTCCAACATAAAAACCAGTGTATACATATAACATATTTTGTTTTTAAGGTTATAACATAGATACAAAAGCATAGATAAATACTTACATGTGAAAACTACGATTATAAAGAGGACTTGGCTTTGCTTTACATATAATACATTTTTTTAACATTTTAAAATTTATATAATTGTAAAGTAGTATATTTTAATAGTAGTACGTGGGCACTTATAGCGCGTCAAAACAAACCCCTTCTTCCTGGCCATTCTACCACTTCTGGCGCCATTGCCCCACCAGGGTGGTTTTCCTCTTCCTTTGGTGGAGATTGGCCACGCCCACTGGAAGGGATGGAAAAGTGACATGATTTATGACTCCATAAATTTTTTATAAATTTTATATAAATTTTTATAATTTTCTAAAAGTGTGTAATTTAATTTTTTTTTTTTGAGGAATTTGTGTGGGAGGAAAGTTGGAGAATGTTCTCGAGTAAGAATTCTTTATTAAAAGAGTATATATTTATTGAAAAATCCGTTTTGAAGCGTAGTTGGTACTGATAATAGCGGCGCTCCGATGTTGTTGCCTCGTGCGTTCAAACGTGTATGAGAGAAAGTTGGCGTCGGTTGAGTAAGAAAGTGTAAGGGCGGCGGTGGCATCGGTCCCGAGAAAAATCACTCAACGTCCGAGCATTTATGGCTCTCAATAAGCGAGCTTCAGGGGTAGTTGATGGGGACGATAGGGCCCCCAAAGAAGGACCAATGAGCGTCTGGGCACTTATGGCTCCCAATGACGGTGAAGCATAGTTGCAAGCGTCTAGGCAAAATAGAAATCGAAATAGAAGCAGGCGTTGAAGGACTGTGAATAGAAAGTCAGGGTTCTGATGTACTATAAAAAATGAATTTATGTGTCTTGATTTTTTCTGAACAATTTTCATCTGCGCGAACTTGTACGTGCGGGTTGACACGTGCGTGCCGATGAGAACATAAGTTTTTTGAAGACAAAAAACGGTTTATGACTCGGGACCGTTAAACTTGCGAGTACTTGTTCGCGCGAGAGACTTCGAGAAAATTCTACAAGAATTTTTGATGGATATTCAATGTAGATTAAAATGTTTATATAAATGTGTAAAGAGTTTAGGAATAGGTTTCTTGGGAAGAACAAGAGAAAACAACTTAGTACAGTTATTCGATATAAATACATTTTGGATACATAAAAGAAAATACAAAATTACAGTACATTTTTTTTTGTTTTACAAGTACAGTGTTGAATATAGTGTTTAGGAGAGCGGGTTCGTACATTGTTGGATTTTGTAGAGAATATTTTACGAAATAAACATACAATTAATTTGTCGTTGGCGTCGAAATTTCCGGAAAACAGTTGTAAACATTGGGTATACCCGTAAGCCATAAAATAGAGAAACACACAGCAATAATGCCTGCACGTTTGCGAAAAATATTCTTGTAGTTGAGTAGTGTTTCATGTGTGCGTTGCGGAATTTCTTCGAAGTCGCAGAAGGAAGCGGGAATCTGACGGCGGTATCCCATAGCTGTCCAAGTAGGTGGCGTGTCTGTTTCCATCGAGGAAGAAGGCAACTAGTGGGTTCCTGGTTGATTGTGATTGTCTGTGTGAGCGACGATTGCTGTCTACTTCGTCCACACCCTGTACAATTTGTCGGCTAGATAAACTCCCGTGTGTTCAGATATTTGCAGTTGTCGCAAGGCTTGCAACATTTCTTTCGTATTCATTATTTTGATACAAATAGTCGCGAAAAAGCGGAGTGAATCTTATGTATTCCCCTTGTACCTCTGTTTGTACAGCAACGTCGTTTGGGCAAGAGGTTTTCGGTGGGCAATCTTCTTCACTGCGCGTATTGTTTTCTTCTGTTAGTTATTTTTCCTCCTCCTCTGTTTTGATGTCGTCAGATTGTATCATGCTGATCTCATCGCTGACAAAGCCGCTATCGAGATGTTTTTCAACGCTGTTTAGGTTTCACCAACGTTTTAATTGAAAAGCGTTACGTAGAGCACAACTAATGTCCGATAAACAAACTCCGTGATACAAACAATGAGTTTAAGAACTATGTTTTCTTCGTTTTTCAAGATGGATTTGACCGACGGAGAGAACGCTTCCAGATTATATATGTTTTCAGACAGAAGATTTTTTAAGAAATCCATTTTGTCTTTGCCTGGTGTAGATGACGGGAGCGTATTTGGTGACATCTCGTAGATGTCTCGTGAGATATTTAAGATTGGTTTCACCGTCAAACCATTCGATACCGTGATAAATTCGTGTAAGCCAATCGTTGCATCGTTTTGATTTTTGTGGTAATTCGGTAAACAAGAACGGAGGCATCAAAATCCAGTTTTCGAAAATTGGTCGGTCTAGCGCGACATACGCCACGTTTTTTGGAATAAATTCACACACGACGACGCGAAATCCTTGCATTTCTATTATATAATCACAGCACCTTTATACTCGGACATAGTGAAAACGAAGCAAAGATATAGAAGACTAGAACAAAACTGAGATTTCTCCACAAAACGCTTGCGACAAAAAACGTAGAAAGATGGGAAAAATGTAGTGGGAGAAAATTATCTTGGTTTTACGCATGTGCGGGTAGATGATTATCCGTAATAATCAACAATGATTTGGCGCAAAGAATCAATGTCCAAAACACTGTCGAATTCCGCATAAACAAGACAGTTAATACTCGTTTTAAGAGCTTTTTCGAACCGTGCTTCAATTTGCAAACTACCGTGCTTCACGAGATTCCAATGTTCGACGCAATTAGCCGATAAATCGGACGTAAGATCACAAGCAAAGAGTGTGTATCCGTGAGCATGAGCATCTCTGCTTATAGCATTGCGTACGTTTAGAAAATGTATATCCGTTTTTCAGAAAAGTGTATGAAAAGTCTAGATGTAGAGAGAAATGTCCTTTGAAAACAAAGGATGTAACGATCTAGTAGAAACTTGCATTCCATCGACGTAAAGCAACAGGAAATTTATATTAAAGTTTTTAAAATTAAACGGATTAAGTTTACTATCGCCGTTAAACGCCTTATTTTCGACAAAACCGATTATCACTCGCTTTGGCAGTTGCCCGAGTATGGCGTTGTCAATTGATTCTTCCACCACTTTTCTGCAGATCGTAAACAATTTACCTTCAACTCTCGTGCAAGGATACTTTGCAGTGGTTTTGCTCAGCATTTTAGCGTGAACTAATAAAACTCCAGCGCTTAGTTTTGCTCTTTTCATGATCAAGGTGGCGTCTACAATACAAACTCCTGTCTGCGGCGTATATTCCATGAGACAGAAAGAATCCTTTGAGCGGATGAGTCTTAAGCGCATTTCCACGCCATTAATCAAGAATTTATCCTGACTGAAAACGTCGCAATGTAGATGTCCTATGAGATCCACAGCACTAAATAGGCTTGATACGCGTAAGCATTGTTCAAAGGCAACACAAGCTTTTGATTGAAATACACATCAATTTGATTGAACATGGAATGTAAAAAGGTATTTACAGGCCCTACTTTATGCTGTGCAGCAGAAGCTGTAGCCAAAGTAGCCGGAGTAACCGCTGCGGGAGTTTGCAATATCACGCGAAAACTGAGAAGAGTATGCGCGAAATCTGTGTAATCTTCACCATGTCCCGGTACGACAAATTCCACGAGAGCGAAGTCCGCAAGAGTCGACAAAGGTTTGTAATAAATCCATTGCGAACTCTCGATACTGGTCTGAGTGGGCGGTAAAGTGAAAAGATCAAGTTCGCTCTTAAAACACTTACACAAGTGAGTATGGAGAGAAGACATTTTGCTTCGTCTACAAGAATATATCGCTCACGGTTCGTTTCTTGCTCACGCGGCGTTTGCTACTTTTTGTCGCGCGCTTCTTCTTCTTTTTCTTCTTCTTCTGAATTCCTCTACTTGTTGAGCGTTTACTTGCTCGAGTTTTCTTTTTTCTCCGCATGGTAGCCGATTTCTTGTTAGTGCTACTAGCACGACGGCGACGCTTGATCGCGAAGCCGACGGCGACGCTTCGCGATTAAGCGAACGGGGAGCTCATCAGGGTCAAACTGATCCGGGCGTTTTTTTGCAAGGTGTATATATCCCGACTATCGCATTAAAGTGAGTATTTTTTCTTTTGCTTGTTGTTTGAGATTGTCACGTGATTCTTTGAAACGACTGTTAACTGCTTCTTTTAGCGGAATATTTTTAAACTATTTGTCGACGAATCCTATGAGCCACAAAATCGGCACAGTTTACACACTAGTAGATAGAGCCATATTGTTGGCAGATCCTAAGTATCACCAAAAGAATTTAGAGATGTGCATTAACACATTGTTGTCCAATAACTATCCTTTGCAGTTTGTTTTTGAATTAATAAATAAAAGATTACGTGTATTGTTCACCACTAAACTTAATAATCATAGTAAATGCATTACTAGTGATGAACGTACACTTTCCACACATTACTTCGTGTTACCTTATACAACAACATTAAATACACATAATAAAAAATACAATGTACTAATTAACAATAACATCCAAACTCGTTTGTCGTATAGACCGTTAAATAGTCTCAATAAATTCATTAAAACACATAAAGATAATGTTTCCGTATCAAAAAAGAAAAATGTAGTATATAACATTCAATGTAACAATTGCGAGGCAAATTATGTTGGTCAAACAAAGAGACAGTTACAAACCAGAATCAAAGAACATATGTATTCTGTTAAGACACAACATGAAAGATCGGTTGTGTCTGACCATTGCATAGAGACAAGACATACTTTTAATTGGAATTCGACCAAAATTTTAGATCAGGAACATAATTATTGTAAGAGACTCACATCCGAAATGGTTAACATTAAAATGAGAAATCACACCCTTAATGTTATGCAGGATACGGCACTGTTAGATGATTCTTACTTGCCGTACATCGATCAGATAAAATCTTAAGTTTTTCCGTTGAGGGAGCCACGTTTGTCAACCATTTAGTCTTGACGATAACGTGATAAGAACAACAACTTTTTCGTCAGAACAAAGAAATGTTGCATCTTGGTTGTGAGTTTTATGAATTTGACAATTTTGATCTACTTATTGTAAAACTATGTTGTAATACCTTTTATCTTCATATCAGATATTCCACTGATGATGACTACATAATAAAGTCGAAACGTTTGGAATAAATCGTTTACAAAAAATTTAATGCATAATACCTTGCAACCGGTTCGAAAGCCCGTTACTTACCAATCAATTGATTTTTTACGAACCAGAGGACTCCTCATTACATTTCAAAATATTTTTATCCCTCACATCGTCTATTATTCTCACACCGGCGCGTAGAGCTTCTTTTCCGATCACGCGCGCTCCGCTAGCCAGGTAAAGAAACACCCTCCTGAACAATCCGCCGAGAAAGCTTCCAATACCGTGACCACGCTGATACGTCGATCCCGTGAAATCTCTCGGAATACCGCCCTCGCTCTGCATCTCGTAATATTCCATATAATGAGCCATATTCTACTCAAATACGCGTCTAAATTGTAACGTTACCGTCAACGTGCCGAATTCGAATAGAATAAATTTACCAAACTAATCTCTTATATCTATTTCTATCACGCGGAAATTTGTTTTACAAACCGGAATATAATTTCCAGGCAAATAATGTTTGATCTGATTAGAACCGTACTTATCCGTGGTATTGTTAGTAACGATTCGAAGAAGCGGTGTTAGCGCATCTCCGGTTATGTATGACTCGCAAATGTCGCAATAAACAAATAACTTGTCGGGGATAGCACGGGCCAAGTTGATTTGTTCAAAACTATCAACACCGGCAGCTCTGTCTACTACGAAAGGTGTATTAACAGAGGATGATTCAAATCCGAGTACGACGCAATTTGTCGCTAAGCTTTACACTATAAATTTGATTGCATTTGTCTTCTTTACATGTAAGCAATGTAGAAACTTTGTTAGCGTATAGAGGATTCATCGACCATGTAATATGTGATTTTTCTTGAGAGCACGAATAATTTATAGCTTCTATAAAATCAGCTTCTGAAGAATAAATTCCCGACAAGATTGGAATGTTAACTGACGAAATATCGTCGTTAAGAAAGGTATTCGCGAATGTTATCAGAGCTTCATCTTCGCGTAAATGTAAAAAACTAGAAGGAATCTAAATCTCGCTGAGAGCAACTTCCCATTTTCTTTGCAAATCTATACGGCGAGGTAATTCCGTGGTAAAACACGAAGTGGTGTTGTGCGGGAAGTAAAGCATACTGCTATTGCTCGGGAGAACTACGAAAAAATGTTCCTCCATTGTCATCATCATTGTCGCCATCATTGTCTTGTGCAAGCGTTGTTAAAATCGAAGCCGGAATCCACGAGTTGAATTTAGACGGATAACCTTGCCAGCTAACTAGCAGGTGCCTATTACGTCCCCGACCTTCGTTCTTTATCACCCGATCAACGATAAAAGTTTCTTTTTGTAAATTTTTAACAACAGGAGCCAGTTCTTGCTCGTAGAAAATTCCGTCTATAACCTCATCCGCTAAATCACTCAGCTGGTAAACGCGCGGATTTCGCCACTCGAGAACACGATGAATTTGAAATATCTCTTCGCTCCATTTGGCCTCGTATCCTTTCTCAAAAGCGGCTTTTGCTTTACTAACACGTACGAGATCGCCGACGAAGTATTTAGCTGCTTTTGCTTGCTGTTTTTTTCCAGCGATGCCACGTGTTTTCACGCGCAATATTCGCGTTTTCTATTGTAACATCCGCGGGTTTAATGCGTATGGAAGAGTGCGGCGTATTGTTGTACGTATGGTTGTAATATCCTGCAGGACATCGAGGTAACGTTTTGTGTTTTTGTGCGTAAAGTAGTGCCACATGCGCTCTTTTAGCGTTCGAGTGAAACGCTCGATCACGGCTGCTTTAACGTCTGGATTATGCGCCACATGGAAACGAATTCTTTCCTTTTTGAAAACTATTTGCGCCGGATGCGCGATAAAGTCTTTATCTTTGACGGTTTGCAGATATACGGGTCTTCGTCCGCCACTTCTCGAGAGCACGCGTTGAAACGCACAAAGGACTTGAGCACTTGTTTTGTCTTGCAACAGTTCCACCCATGCGAATTTGCTGAGCACGTCGATAATTGTCAGTAGATAGCAATATCCGTCGTTATAGCTTCGCAAATTTTGCAATTCTATCAAATCAGCCTCTCAGAGATCGTCGATATTCGTCACGTTGTAATGCAAACGGGGAAACTTTTGCCGCACGGGACGATGTAGTGTGGAAGCATCTTGCAAACAAAGCCAGCAAACAACGTCCTCGCGCGAGTAATTCGGTTTAACGACAAATTTTTCGTCGACGAGTAACCGGCGTAATGCGCGGGATTATAATACAACTTGGCAAGCGTTTTGTTTACATTTTGTCCCACGTAAGCAGCCGTCTCGGAATCCCGATTTGTAACTTTTTCTTGTTCTTGTCGGTGGCGCGGAAATCCCATCCTTCCTTTTCTTCTTCTTGTTCAATATTATGCAGAAATTTGCGCTTTGTTCTTTTTCCTCTTTTCCGCAAAAACGTAAATATTTAGGATTTCCCACGTATTAAGGAGGCATATTTATGTCGCAAAATAAATGAGCGAAATGAATGGCCCCCAATATTCCAGCGAATTTTCTTTCTTGCATTGCATTGTTTACGAGTTCCACAATATTCGCTCCCACCAATTCTGGATTCTTGGTCACGATGCCGCGTTTGTTCCATGTGATCTTGGCAGGAACAGCCGTTTCGATCAGAAGATTCAAAAGCATTCGCGCTTTGGGGTAAGATATTTTGGAAGTGTTTCTATTATGTTTGTTATAGTTTTTTGTTGGCGAGAGCTCGTTGCGCTGCTGCTGTTGTTAAATGACATATCTGCAAACGATACATTTTTCTTCGGAATTGACTGAATAATCCGTTAATATTGATTACTATTATTATTGTGTCGTAATGGTGTTGAATAATGTTTTAATAAAACAAAGGATGTTTGAGGTAAAGCGTCCATTAGTTTTTCCGCGTCGTGGAATAGTTCTCTCATTTCCTCGTCTTTGTCTTCCTCTTCCTTTTCTTCACCAGTCACAGCAGTTGTTTCCGCCACGGATGGATCTTCTTCTTTGCGAGAACGCTTTCTCGTTTTTCGGATAAAATATAGATATCGACGAAGTACTTTGCTGTACAATTTCCATTTTTCACCTTCATCAACAAGGAAATCGAGAATACGTCTCATCTCCGCGTCGAGACGCGAGAACACGGTTCCGGGAGTGCGTGTGGTATTAGCAGTGGTATTTTCCTCTGCCATTTTTTGTTGCATTTTTTAGAAATTATTTGTGGAAATCAGCACCAATTTTTTAGCCCGTTCCATGATTACTCGATAATTCGAGATAATAAAGCTGTGAGTATGGGCCTAATGATGTACGGTAAAAAGCCTCCTTGTCGCACCAGCAAGTGTCTCTTGCACCTCCAAGTATTTCTTCGTTCCGCGATACGTCGCAGCGCCGTTTTGTATCGGATTAAACGGTTCTTCTCTCCTTTTTTGAGCGGTACGTTACCTTTGAGCGTATTGTGGACATACTCGCGAATACACGCAATGAATTTGTTATCAACGTTTTGCAGAAAAGCAGCGCGTTGATTTTTATTTAGAAAACACAGAGCTTTCAGTAGACAGATGTTTTTTTCACCGAGAGAACGATTAGCTCTAATACGCGCTTTTTGTTGCTTCTTCCGCTCCTTCGTCAGCATCGTAGCTTCGAATGATGCCCTTCACTTGTGTGCTTCGGGTTATTATACGCTTGTTTTCACGAGAGGAATCTGCGATTTACGTACACGTAATGACGCGGATCGTTGAGAAAGATACACGTTCGAAACCGATATTTGTCCGGTGTTGATTGTTTCAAATCGAGCAGTAAATAACCGTGAGGATGCGAAGTGAGGTCGTAGTACGCTTCTTCCAAAAACTTTGCGTTGTCGGG
This sequence comes from Pseudomyrmex gracilis, assembly GCF_002006095.1. NCBI lineage: Eukaryota > Metazoa > Arthropoda > Insecta > Hymenoptera > Formicidae > Pseudomyrmex > Pseudomyrmex gracilis. The sequence goes on from NW_018021497.1 coordinate 28,046, forward strand.
ATAAACTTAACACGCGAGATGGCGACTTTGCGCGCGATCGCAGGTTTTCTTGAAAATTACAATGTAATTCGTATTCAGCGAAATATCGCGTTAACCGCGTTCTTGATGACAGAGATGTTGTGAAATAAGTATAACGCTAAGATTTTTATGATGGCTACCTTTGGTAAACAAATCAACGATCACTTCGCACGACGACAATTCTCGCATAAGATTGTCGATTATTATTAATTTTGCACAAAGCTGGTCGTTCAAGTAATTTTTCGGGCGGGGTGGTCCTTCGCAAAATTCGATTTTTCCATCTCGAGATAAGTTTCTTGCCACTCGCCGTAATAAAATAAAATTCTCGCCAATCAAATATTTGCCATTTTCGGCAAATAACGGAAAAGTCTTTACAAAAATTGTTTTCCCGCATCCCGTAGGACCGCAAACAATCGACGTCCAGGGATGTTTCCAGCGCACGTCCATTTCGAAGATTGTGCAAAGTGCCGCTCGTATAACTCTTAAATTAAACTGTTTTTGGTTTGCAACGACGATGAGCTCACCATCGCGCGTTGGGCTTCGCCGCGGCCGCGTTTTGCCGCGACAACAAGCTAATTTTTGTCGCGGCAACGGTGAGCTTATTCCGGATGATTCAAAAGCTTTTTTCATGAAAAATCAGTTTATTGTCGCGCGCACAAAAATAAGCTCGTTAAATGCGCGCCCTAATAAAAACTTATAGTTTTTTGTTGAGGTTGTGTCAAAAAGGCAGTTTCTAAGGATAAAAGAAAACAAAGATCGGGAAAAAGCAATTGTTTAATTTTGTTTTAAGAAAAATTTAATAACACTAAAATATTACGTTTTACAAAATGTGTACATATTACCATGATCAAAAAATAACCGGAATTTATTCATAAAAAGAAAAGTACATGTTTATTCTTCAAAATTCAAGTTGTCTTTTTAAAAGTAGTCTCCGTCGGCTGCAATGCACTTGTGCCAGCGTTTGATCCACCCCTCGAAGCTTTTCTGGAAGTCGGTATTTGGTATAGCCATTACTGCCTCTAGCAATTTTAGCTTTATTGCCTCCACACTCTCAAAACGAGTTCCTCGTAGTAGTTTTTTGAGTTGATCGAATAGGAAGAAGTCACATGGTGCCAGATCAGGTGAATTGGGCAGTTGTTGAATGGTATTGGTGTTGTTTTTGACGAGAAACTCACGAGAATTTTTGCACAAAATTCAGTTCTTTTGGCACCAATCTTGCAGTGACTCGCCTCAGACCCAAATCTTCACGGAAAATGCTCTGAACGGATCCGAATGATATGTTGGTAGTCTCAGCTATCTCCCTTATCGTCAATTTGCGATTTTCGATCAACAATTGTCGGATTTTATCGACGTTTTCATCGGTTTTTGATGTCAATGGCCTCCCAGGACGAGCATCGTCTTCAACAGCCTCACGATCAATTTTAAAGCGTTCATACCATTGGTACACTTGTGTTTTTGATAGAGTATCGTCACCATAACATTTTGTAACATTTAATTTTATTTTTATAGCAAAATTTAATGCAAGAACGTTGTTCAAGTTTTGAATCTATTGCAAAAATCGCCGCGACGTAAAACCTTAATGTAAAAAAATTACTGTCATAGAGGTAAATGAACAGCTGATAAGCAGAAGCTTGGCATGGGTGTCCGTAACAGTGCTGCCAACGTGACACAAACAATAGAATTTTAAACCGATAAGCCCGCGAGGTTTAAATTAAAAACTCCGATTATTTTTTGATCATGGTAGTATTGCTTAATCTACTACCATGTACAGAAAATCTCGCATTTTATAACCTTATTTTTACACACAATTGTTAAAATAACTTATATGATTTTCTTTTATTGTACAAAGCGCTTGCTTACATTATGACTTATTGGGACGGAAAACATATATACAATTTTAACTCTTACGTTTAAAATATACAAACTATTTACAAGAGAATGCGCGGAAAAAAGTCTTATTTTAAGTAGCCGTATGAAAAGAAGCGTCGGTAGTCAATAAGTCTACGCTTCCGCAAAACCGGCGAGCAGATTTTTTATTCGTCTCGCGTCACAACCTCGTGAAACGCGGTGCGACGAATCGCTCTAAAATGCAGATTTATCGACACATTTTCTTCTTTTTTCTCTCTTTTCATTACCATTTCTCTAACTCTATTAAAATTAAATATGCGGGAGGTTGCGGAAGTAAGAGTTATTTCCTTGATTGTATACACCTCTTTCGCGCCACCCTCCGGAGTACGAACTACGTACGCGTAAAATTTCGGGCCACCGGATACAACCCACTCGATGAAACTACCACGGCCGTAGCCTTCGAGCTCGTCCGTCTTATCGCCTAGAAAATTTTTCGTACGCGGTTCGTATTCGCCGAGTTCTCCGCTGCTCACATAAATACACGAATTTGTATCGTAATAAAGAACGCGCTTGCTTAACCGTTCTAAATAGTCGTACAGTTTCAATCGCGCCTGTGCCGTCGTGTACGCCGCTAGTATCACGTTGGCAATCGGAGAGGGTACGACCGCCTCGTCCCGAATTTGCCACAAAACATATATTACCTCGTCATTCACAGGTAATATATCGGTTACCTCGTGCTCGGGGCTCGACAATAGCGATACGAGACGTTCCTGCGACTTTACCACCTCGGTACTCGTCAAGTTCGATCGTTGCCCGAATTTTCCCCAAAACAAATTGAGGCACAGCTTTGCAACCGAGCGTAAACCCGGATTTTGCGCAAGGTTTGCTCAATCTAAAGCGATACCTTTAACGGGCGTGTTCCGTTTGACCACAGTACGATTCGACACCGATCGATTCGACACCAAATTATTGGACACCGTACGATTCGACACGAAATTATTCGACACCGTACGACTCGACACCGATTTATTCGACACCGTACGATTCGACACGAAATTATTCGACACCGTACGATTCGACAC
>NW_018021497.1:31453-33135 GCF_002006095.1 Pseudomyrmex gracilis
GAATCGTACGGTGTCGAATAATTTGGTGTCGAATAAATCTGTGTCGAATCGAGCGGTGTCGAATCGTACTGTGGTCAATAGAGTATCACCCCCTTCAACTGCTTCGTATTCTCGAAGATATCGTTCTTTAGATTAGTTGTTTACGCATTCGCTCGGCCATCCGCTCGCCTCTTGCTTCAATTTAAGAACACAGTTTATGTATTCGGCAAATAATCCCTCCTGACGCGTATCAGCGTCGTATTGGCTCGTTTTGTATTGCCATATCTCGCTTACTGCAGTCACAAGATAACCCTTCTCTACAGCTTTGCGTAATTCACACGATACCCACACGCGCGGATTGCGCGGATTTTCGTGCGAGCACTGTGTCTGCAAGAAATTTACGCAACTGCGGCACAAGGCAAACAGCAGTTTGCCCTGCACGCGGTACGGAAATACAGGGTAAAAGAGATTGCGCGGAGGGAACACTTTACAACGCACTGACCCCTCGACCGCGGAAAAATCGACACCGGGCATTGCTCCGATGAGCGAGACGCACTCTTTTTGTTCGACAAGAATTTTCGGATGTCCAATCGGAAAAGCGCCGGTTTTTAACACGTAAGGGTATAGAGAACACACGTCTACGTAACGTATTTTCTCCGTACTCGTACCTTCGCGCCGAATCGCGATGTTTCCTGTTCAACCGCCGAAAAACGCGTCACGCGGTGAAAGTGATTCAATCGCGAGCATCGGATGTTGGTCTACAAACGCTCTACAAATCGCATTTTGCGATGTTCCCGTGTATCGCGATCAAAAGCGCACTCCTTATTCTCCGTCACGATGTACCCTCGTTTGCGAAGACGCCATGACGTTGTCAGTGTACGCTCGTATCGCGAGTTCATCGTGTCGTACACTTCGCGTTTCTCCGTGCAGAGACGTTTGCGCGTTTTAAACCACACGGGACACCCGTGCCAAAAGCAGCCGTGGTATTGCAACACGTGACGCTCACCGTTCGCCGTCTCGTAATACCCGTCGACGGGAATGCCTCCGACTTCCGCGAGACGATGTTCTCGCCCGTGATTCGCGTCAAGAATGATGCGGCCGAGCTCGCGCTCCTTCCACACCAGCCACTGCAGAGCTTTGCGGGATTGCGTATCCGCAAGGCGATATCCGCCGCAAGGAATGACGCCGATCTCTTCCTCACGTAAAAAGTTTTTGCGGAAAACGCGCATACATATGGAAGCGATGGTCGTGCATTCTTCAAACGGACATACGTTTCTGCGCTCAAGAAATATCTTGCGGAAGGCCATGCACGCTTGCCGCAAGATGTCAACATCGTTACGACAATAACGCACTATCGCGTTGAAAGTCAAAAACTGCGTTTTCGCGCATCTGTTTTGCGTGCCACGACAAAAAATGTTTGCGTTCATTGCTAGACATACTATCTGGCAAGTAATATTCAACGGTTGGTAACGGACCGACGTACGACTGATTCCCGAGTGTGTTAAATAAATGCGGAAAATATCCCTTTTTTACCCCACTCCGCAAACCGAAAGTCTTTGGCAGAGCTGACAAACGGACGTGTTCCGTTTGACCACAGTACGATTCGACACCGATCGATTCGACACAGATTTATTCGACACCGTACGATTCGACACGAAATTATTCGACACCGTACGATTCGACACCAGATTATTCGACACCGT
>NW_018021497.1:33575-39707 GCF_002006095.1 Pseudomyrmex gracilis
GTCGAATCGTACGGTGTCGAATAATTTGGTGTCGAATAAATCTGTGTCGAATCGAGCGGTGTCGAATCGTACTGTGGTCAATAGAGTATCACCCCTGACAAACGCATCGGCATATAGTTAATACTGTCAATAAATTTCGTACGCCCGGCCGTTGACACGACGATCTTTGTCCCGTTTAATATTACTCGTGGATCCAAATCGACACGTTTTTCCGTGATGTAACAAAGGATGAATTGCGCGTCGAACACTTTGGCGTTGTGCGCAATGCAGATAATCTGCTTGAAACATTTCGTCGTTCTCGTAACGAAATTGACGAATTGCCTCACCGGATCATCGCGGAACACGAATTCGCGCACACCGCACTACCGGCAACGTACCGTCATGTCGTCCTCGTCCGCCCACGCGACGCAAATCTGTTGTGCGACGCAAAGAGTGGGCACGAGAATTTTCACAAACGCTGTAACTTCGAGCGTCTCATCCTGTCGGGTCTCGGAATCGTAGAACACAAATGCAACGCGCCCGTTTTTCTCTTTGCCGGTAAAATCCTCGCGTGCTAGAGAGCGAATATAACAAAGATGGTTTACATCTTGACGCGAACTGCAAATGTTACAAAACACGACGCCGCATTCGTGCCTCGCACCCGCTGTTCTGTACAAACGTTCGCAATCGTCACAAAATTGCAAGGCGCTGCACACGCTCACGCGACCGTTTCCGTACGCTTTTTTGGCTCGGTGACGCTCGAAACACTCGCGCCCGTAAAACATTCTCTTACAATATTCGCATCAAATTAATTTTACTTCTTCTGTTTCGCACAACGGCACAGCGCAACAACGCGGACATTTATGCGAGCATCGATAAACTCCTCGTTCGGGACGATAAGGCAGGTTGCAAGGAATGCAGTATCCTCTGCTCCCCGCTACCGCTCTTAAATTTAAAATCGGACAATAGTGACGCAAACTCTCGCAATAAACAATAATTAAACGTAGCAAGGATTTGTCCAAGAGAGGCGAGCAACGCACCACCGTCGTACAACGGTTTTCTGCCTTTTGCAAAAGTAAACGAGGCGTAAACAATTATAGCTAACCCCTCCTTGGCAAGATATCGTTAAAATCGCTCGATTTTTCCAATACCACAGCCTTTCTCCGGAATTGTGACGCCTGCTTTTTCCACCAACTCCTGTGCCCATTGGCGTTGTAAGGCGTCAGTTTGTTTAAAAAGTTGCCCGGGATGTTTAAACAATAATAAAAATTTCTGTTTGCCATCGTCTACAAAGAAAGTTTTAGGATCGTTGCTAAGTTCGGTTTATTGTTTTCGGGTGTTGACACGATTTCTATTTGCGCGCCTATCGCGTCGAAGTCCGAGTCTGTTTGTGTTATTTATTGTTTCAAAAAAAAAAAAATTTATTGTATGTTGGCGCGTCACGTTGCAAGAAAAGGGGCCCGTGAAGTCCCCAGGACGAAACACCCCCCGCGTTAGACAAATGTTGGGGGTGCCCAACATTTGCAAAGAGAAGAAAAAAAGGTGCCTTTTTTCTTGCAAGTTGTCAAGATTCGGGTCGCTGTTGCTGGCGGTCGTCTCTCGCTTTTCTCTTAGAAAAAAGAGGAAAGAATATCTTGTTTAAGAATTGTGTAATTGATCTTTACATGTGCTTTTAATTTATGTAAGTACTTTGGTGTGTGACACACAAAAAAGTGTGATCTCGTGTAAGAATACAATCGCGAAGATCATTTCTTTTGTCTTTCCTTTCATTCTTTCTTAACTGTTACTTATTATAGTTTTCTAGTACTACCGTTTTTATTACTATTTGTTTCAATAATAAGTGATTTGTGATATTATGCCCTCTTATTTTTATTTCTATATTATTTTGCGTGTTGCGTATTGTTTTGGAAGATTAGTGAACTTATTTCCTTTGTATAGTTTTTTTTTAATATATATATATATATACTTACATACACACATACATACATATATGTGAACTTACATACACATACATACACACGCATGCATAATAAAACTTAGGTGATAACGGCAGCTATGTGATCATCTTTATTAAATGCCACATTGGAATGGACTTACTGGATAGAGTGCTTGAGTTTTGCTTTGGTTTGTACTCGTTGATCTTTTCAATGTTCAAAGGGTTTGGTAAGTTGTTATTTTTTATCTCGTGTCAAGCATGTTTAGCTGCGACGTGCATAGGCGTCTTTTTTCGGTGCAATGATGCAGTTGGAGCAGTTGGTTTTCCGTGTGACGTGTAAATAAATTATTTTGCAGACAGGTTGTGAGATGCAACTTCCAAGGTAAAAAGAAAAGCCGCGTAGGCCTAGTAAAACGGCAGAATGTTGTATTGGAAGAGTATCAATGATTGCAAGTTGGTTTTCTCTAACTGAGGAGCAGTGTGATGACCTTGTATTATAATGTTATATTTGTGATCTTCATGTTCTTTGAAAGTGAGGTATTGGCACTTAACTTTATTCGATGATCAAATAGTGCATGAAAATTTAAGAACAAAAATATACATCTGAAATAAGGAATCAAAGGACAATTGTTCAAAAATAGAAATAATAATAATATTTTAAACCTAAAACGGTAGACTAATTATATAGCTTTGCACAGTTATGCAGAAGTAGTTATACGTAAATTACATACAGCAACTTAGACTTTATGATTTTTGCTGTTACAACTTATAATGGTACAATTTTATCTGCACTGTTAGGATATGTTATATGTGTGTACGTTACAAGTGTATAATTAAGAAAAAGGGGGAAGGAATAATCCTGTAACAAAATATTTCTATAGCTGCTTTCCTTCTTTTTGGTGTAATTATTTATTGGAACAAACTATTGCATTTTAGTTGTGAGTCAATGTTAATGGTGATGTTAGAGTACCGTTTCGAGTGTAATGTGCTTAGCTTTATCTTATTTTACAAATAATTGCAATCGTGGTTCATACTTTGCTATCCTTAATAATGTGTTTTGTTTCTAAATAATTAATACTAATATGTGTAAAAACCTTAAAACTACCTTAAAATATTTCTTATAGTGTAATTATTTTTATGGTGTAATATTTTATAGTTTTTATAGTGTACATTTTTATAATTTTAATTTTTTGTTCTACGTTTTTGTTCGTCAAAATGGTGATTTTTTTTAGGTATTTTAGCGAATAGTACACCTTTAACTTTACTACGTTTTATATTAAGATTTTTTTACGTGTACTTAAAAATAAGAAATGTAAATGTTTGCTACCTTAAATTTTTGTAAGGTTGACAGCAAGTAACGTAAGTTTATTTCTACTTATCGATTTTTTTTTAATCAGATGTTGAAAATGATGTCCATTGAGTTTGCGGGATAGCGATATGTTAAAGTTACTATGCGACGAATTCGTTTTCTTTCTTCCAGGTCGTTTACCTATCTTGGTCCAATGCGTCAAACTCTTTCGATAAAGTTTGTCTGATGGATCGGTTCTTCTCTTAGTAGCTCTGGCGTTATCTCTTGTTTCTTTAAAATTTTCTTGCGTTCTTGTTCGGCTGATATTTGGACCTTGGTTTGCTATTTGCGTCTGGTTGAACATAGTTGCTTCGTGACGTGATGATTCCTTGTGAGGCAATGTTGTGGGTGGCATGTAAGATTCTTTCCATGTGGATGATGCAAAATGTAAAGTTTTTTTGTTTAAACATTTGTATCTTGAGATAGATTTTTCGTAGTCTTTGATGTTGAAAAGATCGGATTTCAAATGTTCTCATTTCTTATTTTGTTTTTGTTTATTGTTTTTCCATAAGATTCTGGTAACAGATAGGTTGAATTGACGTTTTTTAGACCGGAGATGTTGGACTTACAAACATTTATCTGATCGTTTACTTTATGTTTGATTTCTCCAGAATTTACTGGATCTGTAGACGGTATAATCGAGTTTATATTGTACTTTTTCGGTGGTAAATAAATAGGATCCTTATCTCTGGTTTGAAGTGTTAATTGTTTGTTTGGTTCTTTTGATGATTTTTTTATAATATTACTCTTGTGTTTTGACTTTTGTTTCCGCATAAATTTATCTATTATTGCCTGCAAGTTTATTCGTGATGCTTTAAGTGTCTTTGAGAATAACTTCTTCTGATTTTTGCTACTTGCAGTTTCCTTATTGGAACTTGAGTTATTTCCTTGCCATTTTTCTTGGAGATCTTCATCAGATACAAAAATAAATCTCTCTTTGTTATCTCTTCTTATATTTGTTCCGAATCTTGATACTTTTATTTTTCTTAGAGAGGAACCACCTTTTCCCTTTACATTTTTGGTTAAGAAAGTCGATTTGCGCAGTGAAGTTTGGTTAGTTCCCTTCTCGCAATCGGATTCGAAAGATTCAAGAGAGGTTTGGATACTTCCCTCTCCAGGGATTCTTGAAAGAAGTTGGTACTTTACTCTTCCAGGAAGAATTGAAGGATTTTTTAGAGAAGTTTGGAAACTTTTGTTAAAGATTCGGGAATTATTTATGTTTTGAGAAAGAGGTTTTTTAACAAAGACTACAGAAAATATTTTTATTAATTTAGGAGTAATTTGATATTTTACCTCTTTTTGAGGATTGTTTATTATTTCAGTGAGGATTTGAGAATCATTTTTCTCACAAATCTTGAAGTTACTCTTCTGTATTTTCTTTTCATTTTTTATTTGAGATGTTTGTTTCTTAGTTTTGATTTTTCTTTCAATATTCTCAGTAATATTAATGTTTTGAGAATTCTTGTTGTCGTAAAAATTTAAAACAATTTTTGAATTCTTAACGCTAGTAGATGTAAGATTTTCCTTAATTAATTTTGGCTCAGATATGTTTAACATAGTAGTTGCAGGAACTGTTTTTTCTTTTTCGATTCTTTTTTGTTTAATATGCTCGCGATTAGGCTTGTCAAGATGTAAATTCGATTCGTGTTTATAAGTCTGAATATCTGATGTGTTGCTAATTGTGGGTGCGAAGTTTAAGTGAGGCATACGCGACGTCTCATTACTTTGATTATTCACTGCTCTACAATCGTTGTTAGCGATACGCAACTGACAATCTTTAATTATTAAATGGTCCGTTCTTTTACGGCAAAGAAAGCTATTTCTGGATTCAATTTTATCTACTTGGCTGTTTTTGGCAATGTGACCGTAAGTGTTGCAAATCTGGCAAATAATTTGATTTAATTTAGAACTGCGCTCTTTAGCTTGTTTTTTCCAACAGTCTTTAGCTACATGCCCTGGCTTGTCACCATTGACAAATTATGCGATTATTTAGGGGAAAATTTCTATTATCGTTTAATTGACATGTTATAATACTATGACCAAATTTCTTACATAACTGACAAATATTAGACTTTTCTTGTGTGTTTATAGACTGATAAAACAATGAATTGTGACGTCGACATTTATCGGCACTATGTCCGAACTTCCTACAGATTTGGCATATTATGTTAGACCAGGGACTTAATACCGGTATGATTTCAATACCGGTATTATAATAGAGATTGTATACCGAAATCGATATAGTGCCGAAATTGAGTCTTACCGTTACCGTTATAGTACCGAAACCGACATATTACCAAAAACCGTAATAAAATACCGGTATTATTTCGGTATTTCTATTAATGATATTCTTAAAAATTAGATAGGTTAATTAAAACAATTTTTGTTGCATAATTAATCTTCTTACCGCTTATTGGACTTATGGACCGACAAAATATAGAGACGCTTTTTGTTATAAACCAATTGAAGCAGCTATTTCTTNATGCTTTCTTTTATTACGTAGCATGACTAATGTAAAATCATGCGGATGAGTCAAAGATACATGTGCCAATAGATTTGTAGCATGATTTTCCTAAAGATATATTTTATTTAAAAAATAATTGACGTCTAGTATATATAAATATATTTAAAANTACTTACAGTAACTTCATGTCTACAATCATTAATTAAACATAATGATTTGTTACATGATGAATTATATACTGAATATACTCGTGTACAAAATTTGCTTTTCTCTGGCCCATGTTTTTGTATTGGACAAATTTATATATAAATTGTAAAAAAAAATTTGAAAAAAAAAATAAAAATAATAATAATAATACTAATAATTAATAATATTAATTATTATTATTATTATTATTATTAATAA
>NW_018021497.1:39738-43888 GCF_002006095.1 Pseudomyrmex gracilis
TTGTATGGAAAGTTTTAACAAATTTAAATATTGATAAATATGTCTATGTGTATTATGTTACTGTTCTTATATAATTATATAAAACAAAATAAAGTAATTTAAATAATATTAAGTTTCTGTGCGGCAGTTTTTTATAAACATTATATTATGAAAAAGTGTTATCAACATAATGACAACACTTAAGCCCCTTGCACAATGGACGGAATAGCGATAGCGATAGAAATAACAAAAGTTTTAAAGACTTTATATTTAAAAATAAAGGTAGGAACAGCGGAATCTAACATACAAAACTACACATGTATCAATGCAGATCAGAAAATTGGGATAAGCAATAGCGATAAAATTTCCACCGAGTTGGAATTCTGTGTTAAAAACTGTGTTATTTCTATCGCTATCGCTATTCCTTCCATTGTGCAAGGGGCTTTATAGTTTTAAGATATTACTTTTAAAAAATCACGAAATAATTATCGGTAAATATAGGTAAATATGGGTAAATATACCGGTATTATCGTATACCGGTATGACGTCATACCGGTATATCTGCATTTCGGTTTGCATAAGGGTTTTTATATCATTACCCAAAAATATCGGTAAAATACCGGTATTTTGCATACCGGTATAAGTCCCTGTATGAAGGATCCCTTATATCCCTCAAACTAATTTTTAAAATATTGCGAAAAAATTGGCTCTTGGCTGAGGAGTATGATTTCTCAATATTTTAAAAATTATTGCAGAGAGTATAAGGAATCCTTCATATACGAGATGCAAACCTAGCATCTAATGATTTTTAAGAAATAAATTTCAATTTAAAAATTTATGTGTAAAAATTTACACGTTGAACCAATACACATATATATGTATGTGTACATATAGATACACGCACATTTCTTCAAACATCTGTGTAAGACTCGTACTGCCGTTTTCTTGAAGTATAAACAATATATTTTTAAACTAATAAATATATATTCGGTCATTGGAGCCATTCGCTAGGTGTTGTGCGGAAATTATACGTGTATATATATCCATATATACGTGTTTACATGTAAATTTTTACACGTGAAATTCGAATTGAAATAACAATTCTAAAATTCATATTGGATGCTGTACTTGCATCTCTTATATGAGAAATCCCAAATACCCCCCTAATTGAAATTAAATTTATATTGCGAAAAAAACTCCTCGGCCAGGAGTCGAACCTGGAATCTCCGGCTTTCCGTGCCGTCGCCTTTCCTATTCGGCCACCGAGGCACTTGGAGTTTTTCTCGCAATATTCATATATATATATTCGACCAACGCCATCTTCCTGCAACGTGAATCTTTAATATATTTTTAATGAACGCCACATTTAATTATATATAATAAATTTTTAATTGTTTTACTTTTATATTTATATTTTTTTTCTAAAAAGTCTTTGACCCTCCCAGTCTTTTGCATTATTAATGACTGTTTTCAAAGCTTCGATAAATTCTTTGTCTTTTAAACTTTTATTGACTAAGGAATATTCTTCTTCAATTGCTTCTGCAATTAATATAATATTATTAATAAAACAATTTATTTAATATAATATACATAAAAACAGTCATAACATAATTTTATATACATAATATATAAATATATATTATTTTATAGTAAATATATATAATACATATATTAGTATTATATAATATATATTTTATAATATTATATAATATTACCTCTCATAATTTTGCAAAAATTTGTGTTTGCAAATACTTTTTTGCCGGTAATTTGTTTTATTGCGGTAAAGCTTATCACTACAGCCCGGCTGGCAAATTTTTTAATAATATTTTTTACATTTCTTGATACTGGTGCATTATTATCACTAATATTATACATATCATGTTTCTGAAAAATAAAATAATCATATTATTATTAGAGCAGATATCAATAAACTATGACCATTTTATTCATGTTTAATATAAACTTACAAGGTTGTTACGTCCTGGCCCACGGTTACGTTCGGGCTATAGTGGAGTAACAGAGAGCTGTCGTTTCTTTGTCTATCTCCGCACAGCAGGTTGGCGATCCCGCTGCAACGGAGTCGAGCGAGTTTGCTTACGTTCGTCGACAGGTCAACGGCGTACGCCAATCTTACTCTGTCTTACGAACACTCACTCGTTGGTCTCTTTTAAAGTCTGGAGAATTAACTTTACGGACTAAGGACGAGACCGTGCGATCAATTGAGGATGTGGAATGATGAGAGGTCGTCTTAATTAAATGGAGAAATTATGCTACGTATAAAATTAATTTATTCATTTTATAGATTTACAATTTTAGGTGTGTGTTCGTGTAGATAAATGTGATATCGCGAATTGTACATTAAACAGGGTGGTCATCGCTCGGAGGCTAGAGAGGGGAAATGCATATATATATATGAGTGTATGCGTGACTCGATACGTGTGTGAGGGGCCTCCGGCGAAGTTTTACAAGTGTAATTGTGTCGGTAGCATATTTAAGACGCCGATTCGTGATAGAAAATATTCGAGGTCGATTTCTATAATTTCTTGGATTTTTGCGGAACTTGGAGAGAACATTGTATAGAAATGGTGTACGGGAATAAATCGGATATCATCTATGTAGGGAAACTTGACTGGAACGAGNTTTCTAGCCGGAGTGGTGGTTATTACCCGGAAGATTTCGGAAGGATCTGTAGTCAGAGAGTCAAGGACAAAGGGAACTCTTTTCGGATTTGCTTTTTTATAGGTAGAGGCTAATCGGAAAAAATGCTGAAATTTAGGATCAAGCGGAGGGGTGGTTGAGCGGGTTGAGTCGGAGAATTTATCATCTACGGGTTCGGTTCTGGATGTTGATGTTTCAGGAGAAGAAGAGCGAGGGGGAGGTGGAGGAGTCGGCGCGGACTGTAGATTTGCGGGATTTTCTGCGGGAGGATCGGGGATTACAGGCGAATAGGAAGGAGTTTCACACCACGAATCGTCGTGTGTATGTGTGTGTGTGTACTAAATGTGTCGGTGAGTGTGAGTGCGAACGTGTCGGTGAGTGTGAGCGCGAATGTGGTGGTGAGTGCGAACGATTTATGTGTATATCGGTGGGGTTTTTGCTGCCGGAATCGTCTCCTAATGTCGAAGGGGAGGTGGCGTCAATGGGCCTGGTTGGCTCCGGCTCGTCTTGGGCGAGCGCTGCCGCTCGTCGCAATTTTGCGTTGCGCCGGCGGCGCTGAGCCTTTTTACCCGCTCGCGAATTTCTCTGCCGGAGTTCCACTTAAATGATTTTATCCAATTACACTCAATATATTTTGTGTTATCGGTTTTCTTGGCTTCGCGACCGCTCTCGGAGATGTCGAGCCTTGTTTACCACGTAATTTAGAAAATAAAAAAAAAAAATTTTGACTGCCACTCGAGACGGTTACACACCGCGAGGAGCCCTTCCAAAATTTCGGCTGCCACCCGGGACGGTTATACACCGCGAAAAGTCCTTCCAAAATTTCGGCTGCCACCCGAGACGGTTATGCACCGCGAGAAGCCCTTCCAAAATTTTGGCTGCCACCCGGGACGGTTATACACCGCGAGGAGCCCTTCAAAAATTTCGGCTGCCACTCGAAACGGTTATGCACCGCGAGGAACCCTTCCAAAATTTTAGTTGCCACCCGAGACGGTTATGCACCGCGAGAAGCCCTTCCAAAATTTTGGCTGCCACCCGAGACGGTCATGCACCGCGAGGAGCCCTTCCGAATTTTTATATATTTGATTATTTGTCTGTTTCTCGATATCTCCGAAAGTCGATCGCGACGTCAGATTTTAGTTGCGCGAGTGGAACCTCCGTATATATATAACAATGTGGACTTACTACTTGCTGTTTCTTGTGGCGTTGATTCTCGGTTGAGGCCGGTGCGGCACTGGAATAGCTCGGGGTTGCAGGTCGCTGGTGTTGATCCTTCTGTGATCTCGCTCTCCGCGCTCACTGGCACTCACTAATTTACTCACTGATCTGCGGCTCTGTTTGGATATGCGGCGCGGTTCTTTTTGAATATGCGGCGCAGTTCTTTTCGGATATGCGGCTCGGTTTTTTTTGAGTTTCCGATTCCGAGAGCCCTGGCTTATATACTGTTTTAGTAAGCGAGGACTCTTCCAATTGGGAACTCAGTTGAGCTTTGCTGGTTCCTATTTGTTAATTA
>NW_018021498.1:0-894 GCF_002006095.1 Pseudomyrmex gracilis
CCGTTTGGTTGTTGTTGAACTGTGGGACATAAAATAGGACGATTCTTTCCAAAATAAGTTGGGAATAATTTTTCTAAGAATTTTTTATGTTTTTTATACAATTTCTTTTGATGCAACAAATTGTAAATAAAAATATTCTCTGTATTGTAATAGCTGCATACCCAATGTGAATCACTGTACAATATTTGTATATGCTTCATATTTTTTGGCACGGATTTTATTGTATGAAGGACTTGCAATCGAATCGTTTCTACGGGCTTGTAATAATTTGAACAATTTCGTATCAAACGGTCNATTTCATCCATATGAATGTCAGTCAACCATTTANCTCGAATAAGTATATCTTTTTTACTTTCNGGCAGAATTACACGATTACGGTTCAAGTTTTGTTCATATCGACATTTCTTTGTAGCGTGATTATTTTCTAAAATTTCTTCATATCGCCATCGTTTTGTAATACGAGTATTTTTAAAATGTTTATAAGATTCCTCAGTATTATAAACATTATTTTCTTTGGTATTAATATAAATATTTTTTTTGTCTTAAAACAAATATTACTTTTATTGTTACTTTCACAGTTGTTATTCTTATTGTCATTAGTAATAATTTTGCAGATAGTATTCTTTTTCGTATTGTAAATTTTTTTATTANCATCNTTATCATTATTATTATTACAGTCAATAGCATTAACAGGAATGTTATTCTTGCCGTTGTTACTAATACTTCTAAAATTACTAATTTTACAGACATTNTTACTGTCAATATTATTTTTATAGCTACTAGTATTCTCAATTTGTTGATAGTTCTGATCAGTATGATCGATTACTGTTAAAGCTACGTATTCTTTTAAATATACAGTACGTTGCGTTTTTGACTGATCATTCTTTAATCATT
>NW_018021498.1:7779-9265 GCF_002006095.1 Pseudomyrmex gracilis
AACGGCAATGTGGAAGTTACCCTAGGTATAACGTATCTTTATCGCTCATTAGATGAAAAACAAAGATAGAATAATACAGTAGCGCAAATCGTGCGCTCCACAAACGCAGCCNGTACGTATATTGCGTTCAATTTGAGAAGAAAATTTTTACGCATAAGGATAAAGAAAAAAAACGGGCAAAATAAGAATAACGTTGTGTGTGGGATTGGCCGGATTGTTGCTGACAACTAATGACTGTGGAGTGAGAAGACTTCCTAGTAGGGAAAAATAGACGAGTTTTTGTCTTTTTCCAGTTTTTCTTCTCAAATTGAACGCAGTTGTATGCACATCCCCTTCACGTAATATCGAGTGTGGCATCACTGNTTGCACACAAAGGCTGCGTTTTGAGTTACGCATATGCGCGCATTTATCTACTATACGTAACGTGTACTATAGATAAATGCGCGCATATGCATAACTCGGAACGCAGCCAAAGGCTGCGTTTTCGATATTTACTGCCAGTACTGGAAATCTATAGTACATGTGACGTGAAATATAGATTTGTAGTACTGGCAGTGAATATCGGAACACAGCCGAAATGTTTAGCATGATATATAGGTGAGTGTATGTACTGAGACATACGTAGTCAGTGTATATATACGTATATAATAACGTATAGCGCAAGAAGTGACATTTTAATAATAATAAAGTAAAAATAAAAAAATGGAGATAAAGGATAACGATCTTGATGTAAGTATTAATATGCATTATTATTTTTAATATTTAATAATTAAGTGAAAAAATAGTTATGTATTGTTAAATAAAAAATCTCTTGAAGCTATTATCATACATATTATACATACAACGGTTTGCGCTTATAACAAACNTGTTTACGGTCGTTATCATCGTTATGAAATTTCTAAATAATATATATTTACATATATATGTGTGTATATATATATGATACATACACATGTACATATATATTTAAATATTTTGTCGTTTGCACATGTAAAATAAATACATATGTATATAAATATATATATTGTACATTACATCCAAATTTCATAACGATCATAACGACCGTAAATGTTTGTCAATCAACATGCTCGTTATACTGTATGTATGATAAAAGTTTACAGGATACTTATTAGNTGTGTGCAAATACTTCGACAGATTTTTTATTTTTTATTTTCCTCTCAATACATATGCTTTTCTTTTTACTATTATACTTATTTTGCTTTTATTATTTATTTATTTATAGATTGACTTTATGGATTTTTTAAGCAAAATTGAAGAAGCATTTCGACCCGCGCTTCCAAATCCTTCTAGTAAGTATAAACATTATTATTAATTATTCATTAATTATTTCTTTATTATATGTAATANAAAAAACATTATTATTCATTATTCATTAATTATTTCTTTATTATATGTAATAGAAAAAAATGGTTCAGGACTTTTTGATTCAATTTTACTTCCTTTACCTGCCTACGAGCGGTGTTCC
>NW_018021498.1:14849-16006 GCF_002006095.1 Pseudomyrmex gracilis
TTCTTCTGCCTACAAGCGGTGTTCCGGCAATTACCAAACATCCTGTATATATGAGATAATATGTTTCTAAATTTTAATTATTGTTTGTTGCAGCAANAGAAGCTGTCACTACTGCAAACAGCAATAATTCTACTGGTAAATGGAATAGAATGTCAAAATTCGCANTAGTATTACATTATTGAGTGATTAATTAATGCATGTGATCTAATGAGCGCGGGAAGCGACGGTCCGGACTCTGTAGGCATATTCTCATCAGCTAAAAAAGGAAAATTGCTTATTTCATGCAGCGGATATAACAAGGATAAACAAGTAAGCGCGACGTGTCACGTATGGCGTGTGACAGCTTCTTGCGATTAGCTAATATTCGGCGGTACAGAGAAAGCAACGGAGAGAAATAATAAATCCAAAATAAAGAAATAAAGAAATAATAGCATTCTCATTTCCTTCTGTCACAAAAAAGAAATTATTATTAATTGGACAAGAAGATGTTTAAGATGTCTGTTTTATTTTCTGTATCATACACTTTTTTTGTATTGCTTTGTTACACTGCTATAAGAATCACATAATCGCGAGCAAGCAGCTTTCTTCTTTCTCCGCTGTTTTCTCTGTTGTACCGTCGAATATTAGCTGATCGTAAGAAGCTATCACACGCCACACGTTGCTTGCTTGTTTACTCCGTCTCTTGTTGCTAGAACATTAGGTTTGTTCTTTTTCACTTTTCAGAACTGTACTAGTTCTGAACAATGCGTTCAATTTGAGAAGAGAATTTTACTGCTCATAAGGAAGAAAGGCGGACAAAGACAGGATAGCGTAATTGTAATTGACGGAATAATTGCTGACAGTCAATGGCTATGGAGTGAAAAGACTTTCTNGTAAAGAAAATGCGCGAAGTGGACGAGTTTTTGTCTTTCCGGTTTTTCTTCTCAACTTGAACGCAATATAGATAGAAAAGTTCACACGAGTGTAAGGCAATTTACACAGATAATACTACTTTTAGTTTTTTTGCTGTAAATAATTAATGTATTATATAAATAATAATAATATATACGCCTACAGAGTAGGATACCGGACCATCACTTCCTGCGCGCTCATTGGCATTCATTAATTCTGTATCACACACACGCGCACGCGCGCGCGCGCGCACACACACACACACA
>NW_018021498.1:18096-36110 GCF_002006095.1 Pseudomyrmex gracilis
TAACCAATAGGAATTGAGATGTAAAAACCATTTTGCTCTAACTTTTACCGTTCTCGAAATATTCAATTTGTTAACTTTCACTCTTTGTCATAAATCGCTGAGTAGCCGATTGAAGATACCTGCAAAATTAGTTTCAAGCTATCTCTTTTGATTCTCGAGTTATCCGCGATATGCGAAAAGGACTATGTATCGTTAAATGTAGAATATTAAAATTTTATATTTAATATTTTTTATTTTTTCTTTAAAATTTAAAAATCGATAATAATTAATTTTTTTTATATTTGTATTATATATATATATATATATATATATATAATTATCTTATGTTTATGTAAAACAAAAAATGTTTACTATCAGTTCTATCCACGTATTTATCTAATATACTATATGTAACGTGTACTATAGATAAATGTGCGCATATTATGCGTAACTCGGAACGCAGCCTATATCTACACGAAAGTGTTGTCATCTGGTGGCGACAAGAGGCGAAGTACGCTCAACCATTACTCACTCTGATGGCTAACAAAAATCCGTGTCCGACGACGTGGACGAATTCTTAGAAACCTAGTTTTTCGGCATTTCGGACTTTGTATCCAGATATCTCCGTTGGAAAAGCACGGAGGAAAAAAACTGCAAAATACTTTTCTTTGTGCCTCGATCTCAACTTTCGATTGAGTCTACTACGAACTCGATCGGCTTAGCCGTTGTTGAGATCGGAAAATCTCGAAAAGGCTCTCGGCTAAATTTCGCGTATAAGAGGCACGGAGTACCTCGCGCACCGTGCGCGCACTTTGTTTGCGCATATACTTGGCGCGAGGCACTACCCTGCCTCTTGATATATATATATATATATATGCGTTTAGTATAGTAGGTTGCGCATATAGTCACTAAGTCTTCCGTATGCGTTCCAGAAGCATTGTAACTGTAGCATAGACCTAAGTATAGCCAGCAAAAATCATTGTAAAGTGCATACGCACTCGTAATACTTCTCACGACATTCCAGCACCCTTCNAAGTCAAGCCNTACGTTGTTTTGTACCGACGAAGGCGAACCAAAAATCTTTGTACTCCACCGAGGCGAGAGTTCTTAGTAATCGCGACCTTTGGTTCAAGCCGAAGCAAGGCGCTGCGACGGCGCCGACCGAGTTATCTTATCGAAAGCATAAACATAAACACTTTGCGCTCTGCCGAGGCGAGAGCACCGTCGATATCTTATCCGCGCAACATTCCTAAGCCGTNAGTGCGTGAGAAAAATCTTGTTTCCACTGCGGNGGGACTTCCCCACTGCAGCTACGCTCTTATTGGCTAGCGGTAGCAACCACTCTTACTCGGGGGACCCGAGTCCCCACCACGCACGTTTTCTATTTGTCGACACCGGCTCCCACCAGGATCCACGGGGCTGCGCCCCCACCTAGCGAGTCGGGTATAAAAGAAGAATTCCGGAGCACGGAGCGTCACTATTATTCAGTCATTCAGTACTACAATTCCAATTCCAATTCTTATTCAACTCATTCAGTTTGTTCAATATTCAGTCTCAGTCTGATTCATTAATGTCAAAATCTTAACCGGTTAAGCGCTTGAGTAAGGACGCGCCCTGGATACAAGACTCGCGTATAGAATTATAAAATCATAGAATCATAGAAATAATTAAAATATCTTGCCTCAGTATTTACTAAATCTATAAAGAATATTCAACCACACTTGTAGAATCTTAAGAACTTGCATTGGTGAAGCGCTTGAATAAGGAAGCGCCCTAATGCAAGACGCGTAATAATAATAGTAATAATAGTACNAACTATTCCAAATAACAGTAAAATAGCAGCGATAGAAACAAGCATAAACAACACACATAAGTAAGAGATATCTGCTTTAATATTTGCATCTATTATCCAGTAAACTTAAACAAATTTGAGCCAATCATCTAGGCTGGAGCGCTTGAGTAAGGAAGCGAACTGCCGTTCCTATCAAAACCCGAATCCTAAAACTTAACCAGCTAGAGCGCTTGAGTAAGAAAGCGAACCGCTATATCCTAACAAAGTAAATTTATCCAATATATGGAGTTTCAGTAATTCCATTGTAACCTATGTCTATCCATAGATGCAACGACCCAACAAACGCGGCGTAAAAGCCGGTAAAAAAGTACAGTTAGGGAACCTTATTAAACAGTATAGTACTGAAGAAAATTCACCGGAAGCAGACATCTCTGACTCTATGTACCCTAGCGTTTCGGAACATAANGAATCAGTAAACCAAATCGTCAATAAAAATATAGANGTAAATCAACCATCCGTAGTATCAGTAGAAACCGTCGCGCACATTGTAAACATTTGGAGACGTTTAGAAACCGTCACAATACCCAGAGCGTTTGTAAACCGCTGGTTCCGAAAGAAGACCCACGGTACGATACGTATAACGAAAAATCGTGGTACTTGCCACAAAGATTAACTGAACAGCCGGTATATCCGTGTAATATTCAGAAATCAGATCCACGTTATAACAGTTACATTGCAAAGCGTCGACAAATATTATATCCATTGGATCCATTGTAAACCTAGTATTTAGTTACTTTTATTAAATGTGTAAACCTAAAAAACAGTCCGATACACGTTTAGTTTACCTGTCTTTCGCCTTCAACCATCATCAGCGGTATCATCTTCGTAGGTGCAGACTGGTAAATGCCAAGCTCCGCTTGTTAACTAACGAATTGTACTGTAACAATTTGTTTCGAGTCCACTTTACCAATCAAATTTTTTGCGGTAGTTTACTCACATGCAGTAGTAATTGGTAATAGGAGTTCTCCGGTCTCTTGTATAAAATGTGGAGTTAGACTAGAAACAATACGAATTCTCGATTCCTGTCCGTGGTGTCCAGAAAAGTACATGTATTTCTTAAATCGAGTTTCAAACGTAGGGTTTTATCGTTTACACGACCCGACGATTTATCACTATACGGGCCCCTTGTATTACTGTACCCTTCAAAGGGTCGCGCAGGTTTGTGTAGAATTCGGAGAGCCAAAATACGCGTTTTTACAGACGAGTTATATTGCGAAGATTGTGCCTACCTGGCCCAACACTCNAAACCGTTCGAGTCAGCTTACATTCATCAACGTCTTATCCAGAATCGCCCTTTCGTTCGTTATATTCCTTGCACACGGTGTGGCGACAATTTAATCGAAATCCGCTAAGTAAGTTCATGCAGTTTATGCCAGAGACGGTGCGGTTAAGTTATGGCCTGTAAGTCAATTCGGGGTGCGTTTAAAGTTCTCACTGATCAAATTTTGTGCCAAGAGTGCTCTGAGTTGGTCAGAAAATACGAATCGGTCGAGATCTTTCAATATCACACAATCGTCACTCCTCCTTATACCGTCGCTGGACATATCGCGTGTGCCAGGTGCAACAAAAATATCGTTCTAGTAACATCCGTGTTCGAGTGTGGGTACTGCTACAGTGAAGAACTCTAAAGTAATTTCCAGGAAACACTAAAGTGTTCTCCGGCCGTAGGGCATCCCTAAACGGTCAAAACTCCTGTTATTTTTAGGACGTAACACGCAATTTTTGCCATTTATTTTATAGACGACATTGGATTTTAACACTGGAGGCAACGGATCTTTTCGTACTTTTACAAATTTAGAAATTTTTTTCATGCCTGAAATGCTGTTTTTTTTATCCTCAGTTGGAAAACAAGCTACTATTTTCTCCGAAATGTCTTTTACATATGGAATAGCCACTTGTAANTTTTTCTGTNGTTAATGCTTGTTAAAAAAGTATTAATGTCATTGTTTTTAAAAAAATTGAATTTAAGTCGGTTTTTAAAAATATGAAAAATAAATTCGGGTGGGTAATTGTTGTTGATGAGGATGTCATAAATAAAATTAAAATGCTATTCATGGAATTGTGGGTGAGACATAAAAACGCCTTATCAACCAAACTCATGACATTGCACTTTTTTTGATTTAACGGATGGTTGGAATGGAAATTAATGAAGCGTTCTGAAAACGTTGGTTTATGATACTAATCATGCAACAACGTATCATGCGCTTTAGTTATTTTCAAATCTAAAAAATTAAGTCTGTTGTTATATTCTATTTCTAAGGTAAACTGCAACCTTGGGTNAACGGAATTAAAATTGTCGANCACCGCACAAAACTGGTCTTTCTGTGGGAGCCACTATAAAATTATCATCTACATATCTAACATACAGAGGTGTGGCAAAATTGAGTCGGCTCANTGCAAGATTTTCAAGATCCTGCAACACATTGTCAGCCTACACAAGAGACATTGGTGCACCAAAGATTTGAGAGTAATTCTTGTTATTGAATGTGAAATGTGTGGAATGAAAAATGAATTTAATTGCTGAAATGAACTTATCAAACAGAATGTTAGTGTTATTTTTAATCAGCGGCCATCTTTTTTCCACTCCATTCAACGCTAGGTCCCATGGCACATTGGTGAATAATGACACCACTTCCAATGATATTAATTCAAACGCAGAATCAAAAGAAGTGTCAGATAAGATTTTGGTTAAATGGAAGCTATTGTAAATATGACTGGCCAGAGGTAATAAACTTTTATGTATAATCTTGTAAATATAAGATGCTAAATTGTGGAGCGGTGTATCAATAGAAGAAATAATAATTCTCAATGGATTGTCTTTCTTATGTATCTTTGGCACACCAAGCTCGTGNCAAAACAGCAATGGAACAATTTAATGACTTATGACAAGTATCTGAGATGTACCCACGCGTCTTCCATCTGCCAATGAGATCTTTTAAATCGGACAAAACTATCAACCGGGTTCTTGTTAATATTCAAATGTGTTTTATCCGACAACAAACCTTCCATTTTTTGTATGTACTCTTGCCTGTCCATGGCTACCATCGCGTTGCCCTTGTCCGCTTTTGTAAAAAGTATGGAAGAATGATCTTTAACAAAACTGTTGGTCAAATGATACACATTTAACAATTCATCGTCCAAAATTGTTCTGTGTATGCGAACGTGTTTTATTTTGTTTAAAATGGAAACACACCTGTTGCGGCAATCCACTATAACGTTCTCAGGGATGTTATTAAGAAACTTGAAATTGTTTTCCAAATGTGTGATAAATTCGAAAAGTAGTTTGTTCTCAATTTTTGTAATTGGTAACCTGAATTCTTGGCCTAGGTGAAGCCAACTACTTTTCGAGGAATTGGTATCTTACTCAAATTAACAAACCAGCCATTCCTTGGCTCGAGGACATGTTTAGTAACATAATTTATATTAATTTCTATCTTATTATGATTCCGTGAATNGTCATACAAAAAGATGTAATTGTTGCGCCTAAATACATAATTAGATGGTTGTACAGAATTTACAAACGCTTTGCAAACGCTTTAGAAACGCTTCATACTACAAACGCTTAGTTTCTGAGATGCTTAACATAAAAAGTCAAACCAATAACTTAAATATGCAGAATAATACGAACCTTTTAGTCAACGTCTACTTACCACTTATCGATAATTCAGATAGTTGACGGCGTTTTGTATGTATTCCTTCTTATTTTGAATGCTATGTCACAGTCCTGACTTGACCATCATTGTGAAAGCAACGGTCGCACATGTGGTTTAACACACTATTGACATGTGCTTAGCGGCAGTTACAGGAACATTTGATTTCTTCATTTCTTATTATTTTTTAAGTGCGTATTAAATTTCTTGCAAATTCTTCTTATTTCTTGTAATTTCTTTTTGAGAAAATCGGGATAATTGTTAACTATTATATTGTGTGCATTCAAATTTACATTGATAAGAACCGAATCCTCGAGGAAACGTATATACACTACTACTCTTAGTAAATTTTGACACAAAAAGAGCCGTGTTTGTTGNTCCCATTGGTCTTGGTTCACACGATTGTTTATTTGAGATATTGGAGCCTCATCACTTTGTGAAACATTTATTACATTTCAAGTTTAACATACAAAATAATGTTGTTCGGGTTGGAACCGCGTTAGTGTCATTTTTATACCGACGTTTCGTGAACATTTCAGCTCACTTCATCAGGGTTTAAGGAGCAACCTGATACTGAAATGCTCCTAATCAGATGTNNCTTTTTATAACGCTAGATTGAAGTGGAAGGGAGTGTAGTGGTAAGAGAGAGAGGGAATGTATTATGGCAGGATGTAGTGCCATAGTAAACAAGTTGTTTGTCCATTATCTCTGGTGAGATTGTTTGGATGTTTGTATATCTCCAGGGATTCCATATATTTTCTAGGGAAGTAGGCTGTAGTTTTGTTTAGTACTTGGGTTTGATTGAACATAATTGTGTGACTAGTTTTCAAATGATGTTCTGCTAATGCTGATTGTGATTACTGTTTCAGACGCACCGCTGCCTGATATTCTTTTAGTCGTGAGCTTATCATCCTATCAGATTCACCCATGTATATTTTACCGCATGAACAAGATATTTTGTACAATCCTGGTTTGTCTAATGGGTGGTTTTTTATCCTTTAGATTGTTGAGAATCTGTCCTATTTTACTCNGTAGTTTGTANATTGTTTGTATATTGTGTTTGTTCAAGATTCTGCCGATCTTATCTGTGACCCTCTTTATGTATGGAAAGTAGGTGATTTGTTTTTTTAAGTTTGTTGTTTGTTCTGGTGCTGGCGTGTTTTGGGTGGTAGAGACTTTGGTTTGCTGTTTTTTAACCTTTAGAGGGCCGGGATTTGAGAGGGCATATCCGCCTTAGTAAAGTGGTAAAAAAGGTATCTTATATCATGGATTGACCATACACTAAGTGTCGATCATGGGTAGCGCCAATATATTGGCTTTCCGGTCCGGAAGGGNTCTGCCCGCATATAAAATTTCTTTCACATCAATTTGAAAGTATAAATATGCGTTTCCGGTGTATTTTTCGACGTAGAATCCAAATCTGATGTCAAAAATACAATAATCCTGAAAACAACNCCTATAATATTACAAGAACTACCCCTTTCATCACGTATGATTTCGAAACACCCTCTTCTTTTGAACACGGGCTTGGGACCGTCTGTGGCAAAATTATGTTTCTTTTTTTTATTTTAATTTTTTTTGTTTTTGTTTTTTTATTGTTTTTATTTTTTGTTTTTTTATTTTTTTTTAGTTTTTTGTTTTTTTATTTTTTATTTGTTTTCATTTTTTTTAAATTCAATTTTATGTTTTTTTGTTTTTGTTTTTTTTTGTTTATTTTTTGATTTTTTAAAATTNTTTTACTGCTTTTTTTAATTTTATAAATTACGACAATGATCGTTTAGTGTGATAAATTTCAAAGCAAGGTTCAATGCATAAAGTTTTACAACATTTTTTACACTCATATGATGATTGACTTCTCTTTTTGTGTATAGTGCATAGAACACATTGACGTGATAGCGTTTTACCATCATTTGAAGCTTGAATTTTTCTGGGGAAATGTCGTCTATTCAGTCTAAGATCAGGCGATGTAAATGATGAAACTTCTTGAGAATTTACTTGCAAAATATCTCTTACGACGCTCAATCAAAAATCAGGAAACNAAATTGCATTTTTAGTGAACATCTTGAAGAAACTGTGGGCATTTATCAACATCACATCAATTAAATGAAAAAACAATTTTCTATACCATTTCATACATTTTCTAATAGATTCTATCAAAGATAATTGTCTGTCGATATCATCGATTTTACCCATATTTTTGGTATAATCCACGATACAAATGGGTTTTATAATATCTTTATTGGTTTTGTAGTTTTTCCTACCAGTTTTACAAAACTTGTGTTCGTGAATACTTGTCAATACATAAACTTCCTTTTTATCTATCCATTTGATTACCATCAAGAATCGGTGTGGGCAACTTCTGTTTAAGCCACGATCTAGCTTTGAACTGAGAGTTGGCATTCCTTTACGATTTTTTTTACAGTTCCACAAAGATCAGTATTTCTGTCATGTAAGTAGTCTGACAGTTGTGGAGATATATACCAATTATCAGTGTATAACACACGCCCTTCGTTACAATAAGGTTGCATGAAATGTGCAACAATATCACCAGAAACGCCTAAATCAAATTTTTCATAATCAGTGTCTGAGCCAGTATATACTATAAAATCTAAGAGAAATCCTGTTTTGCAGTCTGCTAATTCAAATATCTTCATACCAAATCGGTGTCTCTTCAATGGTAAGAATTGTTTGAATTTTAGCTTCCCTTTCCATAAGACTAAACTTTCGTCAATGCAAAGCTTTTCACCAGCAATAATAGTATTACCAAACTTTTCTTTCAAATGATCTATCACACGTTTGATATTTTTCAAAAGATGATTGGAAACTTTTTCATTATTAGAAAAGTGAAGGTATTGTAAAATTTGAAGATATCTATTTCGAGATAGACTTTCGCCGTATATTAGAGTGTACAGCAGTGGATCTTGGCTCCAATAATCCTTTAATTGCCCTTTTACAACATGACCCATGTTTATTGATAAAGCAATCATTATCCATAATTTGTCTTCAGTAATAGGAGTCCACGGCTTCATATGTATTCGATGCGGTTCGGGATTTTGTTCTTGAAAAAGATTGGTTTGTTCTACAATCAAATTTACAAGAAATGAATTTAAAAAATATTTCAAACATTCTAATGGAGTAGGTTCGTNTAGAGACACGTGATCACGAATACGTGCTTCACCAGTAAAAGTTTTTATAGATNGGTAAAAATAAAGATCATAGTGTACATCTGGTATTCTCATCACGTTCGTTATCAAGTAAATCAACATCACAAGCAATAGTTCTGTTTGTAATAACATCTTCTTCAGGCTCTGACTATCCACAACTCCATGCTTCGTCATCACCTGTATTCATTGTATAGCAAAAGTAAGAAAGTACGAGGAAGATAAAAAGTAACGGAAAATGTTGTATCAACACAAGTAAAAAAAATAAGTGTATCTCGAGCCTGACTTAACAGAGAACGCGAGGCGACAGGTGCTCCTACGCGCCGTTCTCACGTATGGCAAGGACGGACGACAATAAACGGGCAGGCCTAATCAATAAATATATTTTTGATCTGCTATTCACAATTTTGCCAAATTGTTTTACTAGTAAATAGCAACTTCAAAAACCCCAAATAAAAATAAATTTGATTATAATTGCAGCCGCACGCAAATCAAGCCATGTATTTGTTTTAGAATATCTCACATGAAAATTAGGAGTACGGGGTGAGTGGGGGAGGGACGGACAAATTGACATTAAATAATATTAAAAATTGCTAATAATATTAAGAACATTAATATTTAATAAAAAAAAAAGAAATTGAACAAGTTATTCTGGTGCGCCAAAATATTGGTTTTCCGGCCTTCTTAATTACTTTGTTTATTTGTTGGAATGTATAGCCATTTTGTAATAGAATATTTTTTAATTTTTTGAGTTTGCTTTGAATGTTATCTTTGTCACATATAGTAAACGCTCTGTAGACTAGTGAGTTTATCACAGGTTGTTTTTGGGCTGAATGGTGATGCAGCGTGTATATATCGGTTGGTGTAGATGGGTTTTTTATAAATTTGGTGGCTTAAAGAGNCGTCTGGTTTTTTTGTGACCAGAACATCTAAAAACGGAATTTTACCATTTTGTTCTGTTTCTAATGTAAAGCTAATATTTGGGTGTTGTTTGTTGAGAAAATCAAAACAGTTATAGAGATCTTTCTCCCCATGTTACCAAATGACAAAGATGTCATCTACGTACCAGAACCATGTTCGCGGTTCTGTTGCCCACGTTGTGGTTGTCCACGAGTTGCTTCAAAAGCAACTCGTGAGCAATCGCAACGTGGGCAATTGCAACGTGGGCAATCGCAACATGTGCAATCGCACCGTGGGCAAAAGTAACGTAGGTAATAGTGACTGTGGGCAATCGCAACGTGGGCAAACGGGACGCTCCCGAGCTAGATCATGTGTACGTGAGGTTATAGCGCTTACTATGGGTCTGAGAGGTAGTAGAATATTGCTTGACCCCAACCTATTTTACTTACAATAACTAATTCTATAAACAGATCACAGGTGCAGCTATGGAATCACCAATCATAGTAAACATATTTATGGAACACTTCGAATCCCAGGCTATCAAAAAAGAGGAGCGTCTTGTTTGCCCACGTTGATATTGCCCACAGCCATTAGTGTCCTCGTTGATTTGGCCCACGTTGCTTTTTTCCACGTTGATATTGCCCACGTTGCGATTGCCCACGCGTTGCTTTTGTCCACGTTGCGATTGCCCACGCGTTGCTTTTGCTCACGTTGCGTTTGACCACGAGTTACTTTTGTTCACGTTATTATTGGCCACAGTCACTATCGCTCACGGTGATATTGTCTACATTAATATTGTCCACGTTGCAAATGCTCACGTTGCGATTGCGCAAGCGGTGATCGTTGATATTGCTCACGTTACGATTGCCCACGCGTTGATTTTGTTCACGTTGTTATTGCCCACGTGGATTGGTATATATTTAAATCAGATATTCGAAGTGCAACTAATNTTGACTAATTAATTAGCAAAAGATATGTAAGTTTACCAATATGAGTGTAAATAAAAGCAACTTTGTAGTCAAAGACACAATACAGTTTATATAATTTAGTACTAAAATAAAGTGGTTCAATTGTTTTTACTTGAAACCAAGTAATATATTTACAATAGAAAAATAAAAAATTACCTACAGTGATAAATAAGTTATATAAAAATAAACAGTAGTATTCTTTAATATAAANTTACTATAGTAGATATGGAATAAAGTTCAAATGCGCAGTGTACAATTAGACACCGCACTGCGCAGGCGCATCCGAAGATCCTTGCGCAAGACGCGCAGACTTAGCGAGGGACCAACGTGAGGAAGGGGGCGAGGAAAAGGGACAGAACCATTTCTTCTGGGGGGGCGCAGCCTCTTTTNCCTATACGCTTACTACACACTGTGAAAAAATCGGGCTTCTGCACTGCGTGCGCAATCACCGCGTGCGCAATCGCAACATGGACAATCGCAACGTGGACAATATCAACGTGGGCAAAATTAACGTGGGCAAAATTAACGTGGGCAAAAGTAACTCGTGAGCAATCGCAACGTGGGCAAAAGTAACTCGTTGGCAATCGCAACGTGAGCAAAAGCAACGCGTGTCCAATTGCAACGTGGGCAAAAGCAACTCGTAGGCAATTGCAACGTAGAAAATAGTAAGTGTGGGCAATATCAACGTGGGCAAAAGCAACGCGTGGGAAATCGCAACGTGGGCAATATCAACGTGAGCAATAGTGAATGTGGCCAATAATAACGTGAGCAAAAGTAACTTGTGGGCAATCGCAACGTGGGCAAAAGCAACGTGTGAGCACTATCAACGTGGGCAAAAGTAACTCGTGGTCAATCGTAAAGTGGGCAAAAGCAACGTGTGGGCAATTGCAACGTGGGCAAACGCAATGCGCGGGCAATAGCAACGTGGGCAATATCAACGTGGGCAATATCAACGTGGGCAATAACAACGTGGGCAATATCAACATGTGCAATATCAACGTGGGAACAAAAGACTCTCACTTCACATTGCAATGCAACATTTCAAAGACATTGCAGAAATATAATACCGCAAAATATTAGCACGCTTGTAGCAATATAACAGTAATATTTTAAAATCATTGCAAAAACAAAATTTTGTAATGTAAAACAAATATTATTATGTCTTAGTAATAAAATATAATGAAATAATTTTTGATATATTATTTTATTGTATATAGAAAAATCTGATAGTAATGAAGATACAGGCTCGTTAAAGGAATTCTAAACATAAGTATGTGTATTGTTTAAGAGTTTTAACATATCTATACAAGACATAACAACATGTCTTAACATATCTATACAAGATGTTTTCTGTTTTAGAATGAAACATATGAGAGGATATGTGAAATAAGGAAAACCTTCATATAAACAAAAGTTTGCAATAATTTTATATCTATTATGTATAATATAAACAATTATGATTTAAGGCTTCTTGAAATTTAAAACCAAGAAATATANAAGGCCTTACAAGCCCTGCCCAGAATGTTGAGCGAAAACTGTACGTGTATATATACATATATACACATGTAACAAATTCAACTTGTAAATTTGTACAAGTGAGTATTTTTTGAATTGACATCTCAATTCTTAAATTCATATGGGATGCTGGATTTGCATCTCACATATGGAAGACCCCGTATCCCCCTAATTAATTTTAAAATATTGCAAAAAAACTCCTTGGTTAGGAGTCGAACCTGGAATCTCCGGTTTTCCGTGCCATCGCCTTCTCTGTTAGGCCACCGAGGCACTTGGCTAACGCCAAAGACTAACGTCTAGTAATATTCATACATATATCGAAGATGGTCTGATAATGTTGTTAACGCTAATTTTTAGCCAGCGTAATTTAAACAATTATGACTTAAAACTCTTTGAAATTTAAAGTTAACCAAGAAATATATAAGGCCTTACGAGCCGTTCCCAGGATGTTGAGAGGATACTGTACGTGTATATATATGTATATATATATATATATATATATATATATATATACACATGTAACAAAATCAACTTGTAAATTTTTACAAGTGAGTATTTTTTTAATTAAAATTTCAATTCTATAATATAAAGCTATACATAAATAATATACGAGGGTCGTTTGAAAAGTTTTGAGCTTCAACATGAAGATGGCATTACTCGTCAAAACCATTTTGGTACTACAATCGTATATGCTTTAAGAAATATNTGTAAAAATTATAGCTATTTTGGACGCTCAGTAGTTGTTTGACATTCATTTGTGTCAGTCAATGTCAGTGTTTTTGTAAAAATGGAAAAAATTAAATATTGTGTGCCGTGAGTAAATTCTTGCATTTGAAAGGCAATACGTCTGCGCAAATCAAAGTCGAGTTAGATGCTGTTTATNGGAACTCCGCCCTATCATTTGCCACTGTGAAAAGATAGGCAGCTGAATTTAAACATGGTCGAATCAGCTTGGCTGATGATGAGCGTTCAAGACAGCCAACAACTGCGACCACCATTGGTAACATCGAGGAAGTTCACCAAATGGTATTGAACGACCGTCGAATCAAGATTAGAGAGATAGAAGAGGTTGGTCATATCGAAAGAACGTGCTTATCATAAATTGACTAAAGAATTAGACATGCGTAAGCTAACTGCNCGTTGAGTGCCGCGCTTTNTCACTATGAATCAAAAACGTATTTGAATGAACATATCCAAGGCCCTGTTTGAGCGGTTTGAGCAAAACGAGTCGGAGTTTTTGCGTCGAATAATAACTGTCGATAAAACGTGGATCTACTACTTCACTCTTGAAACAAAAATACAGTCCAAACAGTGGATTGCAAAGGGCAAACCTGCTCCAAAAAAGGCAAAGACGGTTCCATNGGCTGGGAAGGTGATGGCGACTGTTTTTTGGGATAGTCATGGAATTGTGTTCATCGANTATCTTGAAAACGATAAAACAATAACGGAGAAGTACTACGCATTGTTACTTGAAAGGCTGAAGGCAGAAATTACAAAAAAACGGCCGCATTTGAAGAAGAAACAAGTGCTGTTTTGTCAAGATAATGCACCTTCTTATACTTCGGCGGTTGCAATGGCAAAAATTTACAAATTGCCATTCGAATTAATTGACCACTCACTGTATTNACTAGATCTGGCACTCAGCGACTTTTTGTGTTTCCTGCGCTCAAAGTTTGACTTGGAAGACAGAGATTTTCATCGAACAAAGAGATCATCGNATCCGTAGAAGCCTATTTTGCAGAGCAATATGCTAATTACCATTTGAATGGATTAAAAAAGTGGGAGTATTGCTGGAAAAAGTGTATCGACTTAAAAGGAGACTACGTTGAGACATAAACCTGAATTTGACTGAAAAAATACTTGTTTTTGTGTTAGACTCAAAACTTTTCAGACAAGCTACGTATTTTTTAAAATTATAGTATTGTATTTAATTTTATATGCACACACACACACACACACCATTGTATTTTTGAANACAAATACAATACTTTAATCCTAAAAATTAATATAAATTCATTTATGTATAGTTTTATAATATATATTAGATATAAAATTATTGCGTTCTTGTTTATATAAAGCTTTTTCTTTTTTCATATGTCTTCATGTGTTTTTAATGCAATCTATAAGAAATAAAACTATTCTTATACTGCAATATTTNTTAATAATTGCAGTAACACTGCATTATCGCATATTCGTTACATTGCAATATTGCTATAATGTTTCGTTGCAATCTTCCTAAAAGCGGACATTTTGAACGGTGCTGCAATTCATTAACAATGATGCATCAATATTTTACTAAGAAATTACAATATTGCACCATTGCAGTGAAAGATTTCTGCAATGTATATTCGTGTACTGTGGGAACTTACCAACGTTTATCTTGTAGTAAATGTAGTAAACTTGTTACTGAATTGTCTCTAAAATCCTCTATTACAGTACTCTAACTTCAAATACCTGCAATCACTTATTATTCTCACGTTATAAGTATCTTTATTTTTTATTGTTACTTCTGTAAACCAAAAACGTATAAGTTTCTTTTTTGTATATAGAAAGCGAAAGAGTAACTGTAAGTGTGGGGGGTGTCATCGGGTCCCGAAAAGAACCAATGAGCGCGTGATACGATATGGCTTCCAATAGGTGAGGTTAGGGGATAGCTGGTGCTACTGTTAGATTCCGGGAAAGGGCCAATGAGCGCCTCCCTCCGTTATGGCGCGTCACAATAAACCTCTTTCAGCAAGCGTCCCCGGCTCCGGCCAAGATAGTCGGTAGGTCCGGTCGCAATAAAGATAGGGTTCGTAAATCTTTGACGAGAGTTGACTTTTTTTGCGGGACCCTTATTTGAATATGGGAAATGGGTATATAATAAAGAGTTGCGATAAAGAGTTTCTTGCGATTATGAAATATTGTCTTAAAATGTTTGTTTGTACGTGCAGGAACAGGCGCATGCAGGTTCGCTTCTGTCTGGCGCCTGATGGGTCGTGTGAAAAACCGGCGTTGATTATGTCAGAGCGAAAAAATTCTACGGGAGTTCTGATCGCATAAATATTCAATAAATAAAAGATTTATTTGAAAAATTTGTTTGTATGTTTTTTTATAAAAAAANTTTGGAGCAGGTTTCTTGGAAAGAATAAAAGAGAACAACACGGTATGCTTATTCGATACAAATTTAGATAGAGTGTGAATATATAAACAAAATACATTACAATTGTTTATTGGTTTGTTTTACAAGTAGTGTTGAATAAAATGTTCGGGAAAGCGGGTTTGTACATTGTTGGATTTCGTAGAAAATATTTTACGAAGTAAACATACAATTATTGGGAGTACAAATTAGATCGGTCCGTTTCCAAAAGATGGCTTCGGCTGTTGTGAATGGTTCATAGTGACAGCTGATTTTGGCGGTTTCAGAGAGGTTAGACATTTGCTAATAATATTCAGTTCATATCGCATTGAGTTTCATAAAAACCTTGATTTTTACTGTGTTTGAAATGTCGAATTTCGTGTTAATTAAACAGCATTTGCGNGAGATTTTAATTTTCTGCTTTAATTAGAAGAAAAGTGCAGCTGAAGCCCATCGAATGCTTGTCGAAGTTTATAGTAACACTGCTCCAACTGATAAATCATGTAGAAAATAGTTTCGACGTTTCAAGGATGGAGATTTCAGCGTTGAAGACGAGCCTCGCTCTGGACAGCCAAAACAATTTGCAAACAAAAACTTGGAGACATTACTCGAAGAAGATTAAACTCATACGCAAGAAGAGCTTGCAGAATCATTGGGAGTAACTCAACAAGTTTTTTCTGTCCAATTAAGAGCCATGGGAATGATTCAAAAACAAAGAAAGTGGGCCTTCTNAACTGAAATTGAGAGACGTTAAAAGGCGATTTTTCACTTGCGAGTTGGTAATTCAAAGGCAACAAAAAAAAGGTTTTTTGCATCGGATTGTGGCTGGAGATGAGAAGTGGATATTCTAGGACAACCCCAAGAAGAAAAAAAATTACGCTAGCTCGGTCAATCGTTGCNATTGACTTCAACATCAACACCAAAGCCAAATATTCATGGATCGAAGATCATGCTCTGTATCTAGTAAAACCAAAAGGATGTTGTTTACTATGAGCTGCTGAAACCTGGCAATTCTATTACAGGCGATCTGTATNGGCTACAACTGATTCGTTTGAGCCGTGCATTGCGAGAAAAACGGCCGGCATACGAGCAGATACGATAAAGTTATTCTTCTTTATGACAACGCTCGGCCTCATGTCACAAAAGTCGTAAAACAATATTTGGAAACGCTCAAATGGGATGTTCTACCGCACCCGCCGTATTCTCTGGACATTGCTGCTTCTGATTACTGGTTGTTCCAAAAAATGCAGCACGATTCGGCAGGTCACCGGTTCACTTCTTTCGCAAAAATAAAAAAGTGGCTTCAAACTTAGATCGCCTACAAATACGAGTCGTTTTTTCGAGATGAAATTCGAAAAGTGCTCGAGAGATGAAAAAAGTAGTAGCCAGCGATGGACACTACTTTAAATAATCTGTTTATTTATTGTGTTTTGAAATAAATGCATTTTTGAACACAAAAAACGGACCGAACTAATTTGTACTCCCAATAACTTGTCGTTAGTGTTATAATTTCCGCAAAACAATCTAAGTAAAAGACATCCGACATAGTGTTTCTCGAAGACACGTCACACGAAACAAAACGGGAATGAACACAGACATCGATCAAAACACTGTTTCCTACTTTACACAATTCAACGCGCACACGATATAACACTGCAATAGCGACTTCTACTCCGACGAAAGAACAAACCGAACGACAATTGACATGGGATTCTCCATCNATTGACACTATCGTCGCTACTACCAACTGATGCTACTACCAAGAAATCGTTTGAGTCAACTATTCAACGTCAAATGCAAACGTTGGAGGGTCTTGAAAATGTTTCAAAATCATTTTGATCCGTTGGNGCAACAATATATAAAAGCTATCCTGAGTGGTAAAAAAGAAAACGACATAGATTATGTATATGGTGTGTATTTAGACAGAGTTATAAGCGTTTTGACGTGGGTGAACAGAATAATATAATNATAGATGGTGTACGTTTCAAAGCAACACAAAGATTCTATGAAGTTATTTTTATGAAATGTCCAAAAAGCGAGTTATGTACCGAGGAAGATAAACAACGATACGTAAAAAAATTTTGGAAATAACACATGGTCATAAAAAACATCACAATAAACTCGGTGCAATACTGGGTACCAAAGGATACAAATACAGATACAAAATTGCACTTTTAATATCCAATGTGCGTATTAAACAGGGGAAAGGTATATCGCGCAATATGACGCTAAGCTATCGTAAGATCGAGTACGCGCACTGGGATGATCCCAAAGAATTCGTCGATCGTCTGCGATTGCTAGACGCTTCCCGCCAAGCGGACAATAATGCTCACGACAACGAAATCCTGTCGATCATCGAGGACCTCCGCAAAGCGGGATTTATTATAAATTAAATAGCGCGTCGGCGGTAGAGTCAGTCGTGTGCGCGTGATCATGTCAATTAACAATTTTAGGATATTGTTCGGAACACATGAAGCGTCGATGTATTATTATGAGAGAGAAGCAATACTGCGAAATTACGTGCGTAATACAGCTCTCTGCTTTGTCGGTTCCGGCTACGATGCAAGGTCGCGTAAGATACTGCATGTAGAACAACCTGATACCGATACTGACNCCGCCAACAAACNATATGTAGATATGTGTGTCACGAATGTGAATGAATGGCAAGAGACATGTGAAAGAAAAATTATCGCATTGCAGCAGGATNTCCAAGCGTTGCGCGACGCTATAAAACANATTCAGCGTACACTTCAATATCTATCAAACCAAAATAAAACGACTAACACGCCGGA
Organism: Pseudomyrmex gracilis; assembly: GCF_002006095.1. Classification (NCBI taxonomy): domain Eukaryota; kingdom Metazoa; phylum Arthropoda; class Insecta; order Hymenoptera; family Formicidae; genus Pseudomyrmex; species Pseudomyrmex gracilis. The sequence goes on from NW_018021498.1 coordinate 36,032, forward strand.
GTAAACATATAGTAAGATATCTATAGCGACGAATCGTGCTACAATCGAAAAACAACGTCTCGTAGAAGAATTGCATGCT
>NW_018021498.1:37980-39365 GCF_002006095.1 Pseudomyrmex gracilis
AGTTTTACGTCTACATGGTTTCCCACATTTTCCATAGTTTTACCAAACACTGCGTTATTCATCAATTTGTATAAATTTTTCTCAAAGTTGTGAGTAGCAAGNGTCCAAAATTGTGTGTTGCATTCGATGTAACTGCGGAGCCAGGGAGATTGCGCAAATTATATACGGTGNATCTTTGTATAATAATACGGAAACCGTGTCGCACACATTGTCGCAGAGCGCGACAATAAATAATATAACGCGGTACATCGTGTAGTGTTGCGAGCAGCTTCTCCTGTCGCTTGCCAGGCGGCTTATCGTGCGTCGGGCAGAACGGTAAGTCAGTGTGCGCGTCATGCAGTACGCGAAGATACTCAAGGTCGACTTCAAAGATGTAACCGATATTTGAGATTGCTGTCANAGACATCATGTCGACACTCCAGATGTTGTCCACTGTTAAGTCCTAGGATAAACAGAAGTTTTGCCCGTTTCGGGATGTCCTACGGCCGGAGAGCACTTTAGTGTTTCCTGGGAATTACTTTAGAGTTCTTCACCGTCGCAGTATCCACACTCAAACACGGACTTTACTAAAACGATGGTTTTGTTGCACCTGGAACACGCGATATGTCCAGCGACGGTATAAGGAAGAGTGACGATTGTGTGATATTGAAAGATCTNGACCGGTTTGTATTTTCTGACCAAATCAGAGCACTCTTGGCACAATATTTGATCAGTGAGAACTTTAAACGCACCCCAAATCAACTTACAGGCCATAGCTTAACCGCACCGTCTTTGGCATCAACTGCATGAACTTATTTGGCGGATTTCGATTAAATTGTTGCCACACCGTGTGCAAGGAATATATCGGACGAAAGGGCGATTCTGGATAAGACGTTGATGAATGTAAGCTGACTCAAACGGTTCCGAAGGATAAACTCCGTAGACACAATCTTCGCAATATAACTCGTCTGTAAAAACGCGTATAGTGATAAATCGTCGGGTCGTGTAAACGATAAAACCCTACGTTTGAAACTCGATTTAAAAAATACATGTACTTTTCTGGACACGACGGACAGNAATCGAGAATTCATATTGTTTCTAGTCTACCTCCACATTTTGTGCAAGGGACCGGAGAACTCCTATTACCAATTACTACTGCATGTGAGTAAATTACCGCAAAAAATTTGATTGGTAAAGTGGACTCGAAACAAATTGTTACAGTACAATTCGTTAGTTAACAAGCGGAGCTTGGCATTTACCTGTCTGCACCTACGAAGATGATACCGCTGATGATGGTTGAAGGCGAAAGACAGGTAAACTAAACGTGTATCGGACTGTTTTTTAGGTTTACACATTTAATAAAAGTAACTAAAGAGTAAGTTTACAATGGCTCCAATGGATATAAT
>NW_018021498.1:40820-42232 GCF_002006095.1 Pseudomyrmex gracilis
ATCGTACGGTGTCGAATAATCTGGTGTCGAATAAATCTGTGTCGAATCGAGCGGTGTCGAATCGTACTGTGGTCAAACGGAACACGCCCGTGGTTGAATACTATTTACGGATTTATTAAATACTGAGGCACGATATTTTAATTACTTCTGTGATTTCAAAATTCTATACACGAGTCTTGTATCTAGGGCGCTTCCTTACTTAAGCGCTTTACCAGTTAAGACTTATTAAGTACTGAGTTAAATGTTAAGGATTTAGTAGTTTACGAGGCGCTAATTTTATGATTCTGTGATTCTCCTATACGCGAGTCTTGTATCCAGTGCGCTTCCTTACTCAAGCGCTTCACCGGTTAAGACTTTGAACTTGAATCGGACTAAGACTGAGTACTCTGACCTAGAAGTAGTGTACGACTGAACTAAACGATTTGAATTGAAAGAGTAGAATGAGTAGACTGACGCTTGGTGGTGACGCAGCCCCGTAGATCCTGGTGGGAGCCGGTGTCGACGAATAGAAAATGTGCGTGGTGGGGACTCGGGTCTCCCGTGTCCAAGTGATGGCTATCGCTAGCCAATAAGGTCGTAGTTGCAGTGGGGAAGTCCCGCCGCAGTGGGAACAAGATTTGTCTCTCGCGCTCATAACTTAGGAATGCTGCGCGGATAAGATATACTTCCCGTATTTAAGCACAAAATTGGGAAGTATCCGAAAAATGTAGTTTCTGTGGAGACTAAAGGTAACATATATAGATATAGTATGTGCGTTAACATTCTACGACTTATGAGATATAGCAGTTTTTAATTAAAGTGGATATTTTGAGTACCAGAAGAGATATTTGCAAACGGACCACGTAGGTACTTTACTTTGGGTTCCAGAATTTCATGCGACATAGTGAATATAAACAATTTGATTATTTTGAAAACGGTGATAGGTAGAGGACAACAGTTTTCAGATTCTTGTTTTTAGTACTTAGTTGCAAAATACCACACTTTTAGAAGTTAATAATTTTAATTATCTAAACATACGATTGTTAATAACAAATTCTAACAACTTGAATCACATTGGTATTTTGCAGTTTTTTACGCTTATTACAACGGTAAAACCCGTTGTAAACTTGTCTGTACATATTTTATTATAATACTTTTAATTAAATTTATTCTATGACATGTTAAAAAGATCATATGTGAATGTGTTATCAATTCAAATATATTAATCATATTTAAAGTTAAAAGTACATTTTGTGTAATATAAAAAACGGAATATTTTGAACTAGAAGTTGGGTTGGCAACAAAGTAATTTCGGTTGTCACTCATAGGGAGCGTTGCTTTATTTTTTTTTAGTGACTTGTGTTAGTGATGTACTTTGGCTTTTGACATTTGATATCAGTCACATTGAGGTTACTTTAGAAGCAAGTGGTGCG
>NW_018021498.1:43352-53051 GCF_002006095.1 Pseudomyrmex gracilis
GGAAAATATGTAATTGATTGAAGATTATTCTTTGTATTAAAAAAATGAGTTTTATTTCATATTACAAAACCGAAATTACTTTGTTGCCAACCCAATATTTTCTTTTATAGCAAATCTGATAATCTTTTCTGTTTCAAAGCATATTTTTATCACGCTTTCTGAAAGATATGTTAAACTTCCACGATCTTTTATTTGTATAATTTTCTTTGATTGACTATTAAGACATTAACACAAATATCACACATGATGTATTTAAGTAAATATCTTATAGTAAATCCAGCTATGTAACTTATAATTTCTATAGAATATTGATCTAAATTAATAATATTATAAATTAATGCTGCAATATAAGAATGATCGTGTTCAACTGAAATTTGATTAATATACTTTTCAGTGTCAAATTCATTATTATCGATCATACAATCAATCATACAAATTTTATTTATTCATTCCTCTGGTTTAAGTACAGTGGTTACGCTTTCTTCCTGTCACTAACAGAGTAATACGCATCAACGTCAAATAATACTACTCTCAATGTGTTGAAATAATACCACTCTCATCAAATAGATAGCAGCACTAGTGGCCCATATAAATATGGCTGAAGGTTGGTTAGAGATCAAATCCCCCACNCACCATGNCTTCANTCCTCGCGCCTATAATATCCCTTAATGCTCCCTCTTTTATCTCCATGNGGTAAAACGTGCGGGTCGATAACTCGCTTGGAAACACAACTTTCGGCAATTGTTTACTTACCGACCGTGGTAAATGTTTAAGCATGGTAAAACGATGGTGTTGGTAATAATACCGACTTTGGTATTTGAGAGGTACGGTAATTATTAGTATAATCGATTACCGGCATGAGTTACCTCAAAGTTTTGTCCTACGGCTTACTTTACTGTACACGCATCTACCTTAAACTTCTAGTCTACGGGTAGCACCTAAGGTAGTGTTTCAAAGGAATTTTTCTTTTGACCAATCAAATTGTTTCCGTCGTTTTTGAACGGGTTCCCGAAGAGATTTCGGGAAGAGACTTACAGGATAGTATTCGCAAGGGTCCAGAGAGTTAAAAAACGCAACAAAATTACTGACCAATCAAAACGCGTGTTACCAGACTGGTTAACCAATGAAATTTTTTTTACCTTTTTCAGCGGTTTAAAACACGAATTTCAANAGAAGCTAACTCGGCGTGGTAGTCGCGTGCCTTGTCAACCAGTACGGCAAGTTTTTGCATTTCAGCCAATTAAATAATTTGTCACCAGGCAATCAGCCAATCAGATGTTTTTACTGATTTTGATCGACTTTCTGGGCGAATTTTGAAGAAAAAACAGNGGACGTGGCTCGTGGAAGTTCAGAGAGTTAGAACTGACAGAAAACCATTTCGACCATTCAGGTGATTTTACGGGTTTTTAACCGACTTCCCGGCCGATGTTTACGAAAAGAACTTCAGGAGATGACCTGTAAAGACCTGACGAGTTGGAATTCATGACAAACCGACTGACCAATAAGATTGCGAGGTCCTAGAAAACTGACCAATCAGACTTTGGCGTGGTGAAAAAATGGCTTAATACTACGCGTAGAAGACTGTGAGCTTGTATACATGTGAAAGACAGTCGTACGAACATGGGTAACATGAGATTATATGAAATACGTAATTTTAAGAGTAGCACTTATAATACTCAACTTAGGGTACTGTTATTACCTTAGCATAATTATATAGCAGTATGTGATTATAATATAGAGTATGTGATTATAATATAGTGTACGTGATTATAACATAGTATATGTGATTATAATATAGTGGTCCATTCTTCGTAGTTTAACGTCATTGCGGACGACGGTTGTCGTTGTTTTGTCGTAGTGTAACGTCATTGCGGACGACGGTTGTCTTAGTTTTGTCGTTGGAATTGTTGTTGTTTTTGTCGTAGTTTAACGTCGTTGCGGACGACGCATTTATAAGTTAACGCCATTGCGGACGACGCATTCATAATTTAACGTCATTGCGGACGANGTTGTCGTAGTTTAACGTCATTGCGGACGATGTAGAGGGAAAAATGTCGGGACGTGACACCACCCATTGGAATTGCGGCATACGCTAATGGCTGACACATTGCTCAGCTGTANATGTTATTTATATCAAAGTCATATTAATAATACTTCTATATTGCTAGTACGGTGCCGACCTGAAGTCCAAATGTTACGGTGCAGACAATATAGTCTCTCTCTCCAGCTACTTTGTGCGCATGCGGTGAACATTCAAGCACGTTTGGGCATTTCTNTTTCTCGCGTTCTTTCCAATGCTTTGTCTCGCTCGCACTCGCTTAGTAGACGCGCCTGCGCATAATGACGCTCGACTATCTATGCCCATATTTGGACTTCGTGCGTCTCCCTTTCTCGGGCCTCGTGCCTCTCATTGCGAAGATACGCGACTAGCATGATAGAAGTATTATATATATGATCAAAGTACATAAAATATATTCCCGCATTGTCGACACCCGCACCTACGCGAATCGTCCGCGAAGGAAGACTTTCGTGTCGCGAGATTTGAGCGACGTGACAATTTACCACACCTGTGGACAGTCGCGAGCGTTTTCTTTGGCACTCTTCTCTCAGCGTCTCTAGACGTTCGTCGCACTGTTCCTCCTACGAGATGGAACCATCCAACGTGTTGAGGAGCACGGCCTCTTTTGTGAGCGGTTCGCGATCGTTCATGTTTGCAATTTCGGTTGTCTGGTCCAATTTAGTGTTGATTTTCCATCTTGGCTTTTGCAATACACACACGACAATATCTTTTCAGCGGGACTGGTCCATCAATGTGATCGTAGTTTCCCGGTTGATTGTAATGCTCGAGACATCTACAATACAACCGCACCTCGTGATCTTCCTTCAAATGCTCAGGCAATCGGTTCGACAAGAGCTCCACATAATTATCAAGCACTTCTAGAAGAATCTTCTTTCGAATGTTTTTCAACTCTTCGACCGACAGGTGTAAAATGCACGTCGTGTCCACACCGGTAAACATTTCAAAAACGACGATGACTACGACTTATTATCTATACGACTTGCGATCTCGATTGCACGCGATCAAAGTGACTTGTTACTCGCTCCNAAACTCGAAGCGCTTTATTATGTCGCTCATCTTTTTTCGAAATCTTTAGCTTTGAAATTGCAATTTGAAAAAACCACATCCGGTATGTAACGGTTTTTTACGCACGCACCAGAAGTACGTAAAAACAAAACCACATCCGGTACATAACGGTTTTTTATGCAAATGTTATCGCAGGAAATGATTCATTTAAACCGGAAGTGACTCATTGCTTCGNCGATAAGAAAAGACGCACTTCCAGGAAATTTTGGTTTTTCTCTGAATTAATTATTATTTTACTACGCAGTTACAAAATGCGCGCTATTTATTTTTAAACGCAAACCGCTTCCTGGAAATTGCGGTTTATCTCGGAATTAATTATTATTTTACTGCGCAATTTAAATATCTACTTAACAATAAATATTATTTTAACGATGACGTCATCATCCGAACGACTTTAAACACGTTCGGACNTGTTCGAGTTCTATTTTTAGCAATGGCGTCATCATCCGCAAAGATCTTGAACACGTTCGAACACGCTCAAATAACCTTAAACAGGTTCGATCGACCTTGAACACGTTTGAACAGGTCCGTACGATCTCCCCCCGCGCGGTTCTCTCTTCATCACCCNTGGACACTTCTAAGTTCGAACCCCTGTAGTTTAACTACTGAAGCGCTGTCTCGACTCATCCGCTCGAGGCGTTGATTTGAGCACATTTTGACCATCCGGTCGAGGCATTGTCGTGAGCACATCCTGACCGTCCGGTCAAGGCATTGTTTCGACTCACTTGGTGTAAGAGNTGTTGTCTCGATCGCTTCCGGCGCACCGGCGCACATTATCTCCGTCGGCTTCACGAGCCCTGGAGATTCAATCGGCCGTTGTTACCGCCACACTAAGAAACAGTCGTTTTCACGACTCAACCGGTCGTTTTCATGGCCAGGAACATTACGTGGAAATACGCCTCGTGTATATATTCCCCTCTCCAGTAGAATTAAGTTTAGCTATAATATAAGCCGCCGCGCCGAGATTCGTTTTATCCGCGCCAACCGTAATACCCGCGTCAATCATTCCGCGCCAGCCGTATTATCCGCGCCGAAATACCGCGCCGATCAGGACAACTCCGTTGTACAGACGGCGTCATTAATTCGAAGAATAGGCGCGGGGATCACATAAAAAGTCCAGTTGATCCAAATATCCATTAGTCCCAAAATCGGGTGTCCAGTTGAGGACACCCGATTGCTACTAGTTAGTTAGTACGGCGCCCGTTGGCGCTACGAGCAACCGCCCCGCGTNCCCTCCGATCCCCGCGCCTATTCTTCGAATTAATGACGCCGTCTGTACATACCGTTTAGAATTTAATAAACCAACGATACATTTCAGCGTTAAACATAAACCTGAGTGTCGCAATTTTTTCTGCCTTTCCCTGCCCCGAACCTTGGCACCGACCGAGCTGTCCGGCAGGCGGAAGGCCGAGCAAAGCCGATAGAAAATCGGCTCTGTTACAAATCAAACGAGTCCGCCTTCGGCTCATTATATAAAACTAATAATCCCGGCACAAGAGCTGTAAAGCTCGCGCGTGCACGTAGCATATTTCTATCTGCAGCTTGTAAATAAATAGCTTGCACACGCACGTAAGACATGTTTGTCTATAGGTTTTCGATGCAGCCACGCCAAGTTGTTGTGTATTAAATATATTTTTATATTAAAACAAATGTTTCCTTTTGTTACACTTGTGTGTTCTTGCAATAACTATAATCTAACCAAAAAAAATACATAATTATATACTTAAGATTTAAGTAAGTTAATCACAGAAAACAAGTTAGGACGTAATTGTACTATTGACACAAGTATGTTATTGTACATTTTATTTCTATTCTATATTGTTTTCTATTGTATTGTTACGTCCTGAGTCTATGGTTACGGTCGGGCATTAGTGGTGGTACGCAACAGACGCACTGATATATTCAAGCGAACGTGAAGTCTATCCCGGCACACTGACACAAGGAAGGAAGTCAGGAATGCGCGGATCGAGCGAGACAGTTCGGCAACGCAGACAGGGCAACGGGGTTACACGATTTTCTCTGTCTAACGTATTCTCACTCGTCGGTTCCTTTTTAGGTCTAAGACGCAAGTCTCAGCTACCAAGGACGGAACGCGATTTAACGAGGAATGAACGGGTTGTTAATTGAGTGTAGTTTACTAGTAGTAGTTTGTTAGTTAGACGAGGTCCATAAGAGTTAAATTAATTAAAGCCGGATTTTGCTATGAAAATATTAACATAATCGTTTATTCAAATAGATTGTTAAAACAATAATAATAACTGAAGAAAAACATAAGTAGACTCCGCATGAATTTGCTTTAAATTGGCACGTACAGTTCAGGAGCGACGGTTCGTGTTTTATATCGATTATTATTAAAGAGATCTCCGCGTATTGTTACAAGCGGCGGAATGGTTTGTTGTAGTGACATCGAGATTATTGAGCTGGATTGAAGTTAATAGAGAATCTTAAGTCCGGAGTGCTTTTACGAGAAATCATTTTTTGTCAAAATACACTGACACTAGTTAGTTACGGGTCGTCGGTCGGATCCGTCTCCGCAAGAGATCGTAAAATGAGAGAGTCTATTGTTCGGAAGATTCTATTTTAACATAGGCGCTGTTCATTTGACTATGAATAGCAAATCAAGATAATCAATTAAGAGTAAATCACTATCATTGAATTGTTGATTGGATAAATGTTCACGATTGTTATTACGGTACTTGGAATCATTACATTCCGTTATATCGAGAATTAGTATTGGTTGTAAGAATTGATGATCTTGACTGCTGCTCATATNAAAATGCAAAAGGTGTATGAGTCTGTATTAGTGAGACTTACAATGTACTCGGTGATATACTTTGGTGGTAGCGATGCTGGAAATTGGCAAAGTTGCTCGGTGATTGGTCGTAGTTGTTCCGGTTGGATTCACGCTGCTCGTAAATGATCGCAAGGGAAGTCGGCGGCACCCTNATCAGGTTCGACGAATGAGAAGTTTGCGAAATTTCTTTGATTCAAATTGACTGACCGATTGATTGTTAATCACTGACTCTATCGCGAGAAGNTATTCTCTGAAGATCAGACTGTGTTGGAAAACAGTACTGCGTACTGATTAATTAATGCCAGAATGAATGAATGTGAATATGAATGCTCGATCGAGCATCCAGGGCTTTTATACCTGCGNGTTGATCTCTCCTTCTCCATCATCTTTTCTCGAAATTTCGCCCCGTCGTTCGTTGACCGCCGGGGCAAAGACCTTTTCCCTTTTCGTTCGTTTTTCCGATCGATAGTATCATCGTGCGTTTAAATCTCGCTTATCGGTATGTGGCTTATCTTGTTTATGTCTGCGAGTCGCAACTCTAGCCCCCTTAATTTTCGATTTCCTTTCCAGAGTCGCGAGAGCCGCTGCGTCATGCCCAAAATTTCCGAGCGCGTAGCTTGCGTATGAAGAGTCTTTGTTTATCGCATTCCTTTCTAAAGGGGCGATAACCTTTGCTCATCGATATCGGTTAGATTTTGTTTATAATATGACGTCCGGCTAGGTTTGTTTATAACATGGCACCCGGTTCGGACTTGTCTATCTTATCTCGGCTGGCTCTCGTTTCTCTTTCCAGGAATTTGTTACAAGAATTATTTCCTAGAATTATCGTTAGACTTAATAATTATATTCCGTTGCAAAATGAAAGAGCCCGTGGAGGAACGTGTCCTGTCCAGGACGTAACAGTATATTGCTTTTCAATATAATAACGTACAAAAGTTTACTTTGTGCTACTCTTTGATATTACTTTTGTAAAACAGGGTTTTAGAGAAGAAATGTTGTGTAGTATATAATAATTTGTAAACCAGGTTTTATAGAGAAAGAACTTTTTCTATAAATTAAAATTGATTTAGATGTTTAAAACCTGACAAATTTTTTTATATAAATAAAAAATAATGACAAACAGTTAGAGGTCAGATTTTTAATTGAAATATAATACATGTTGTGCGTGTACTTAGCGCCTGTTCTTACCTTTTTTTGAAAAGACAAGGTTTTTGAGATACTACATATTTTGTAGTATATACGTTATAGTGTTTAGAAAATACATTAAGATAGAAAAACACATTATATTCACATCAGCAACCAAGTTTCAAAACAGTTTTTTTTACTTTAAAAAAGTTATATCTTCAAAAAAACTGATATCTTTATTCTACTGTGCGCCGTCTCGCAAAACAACACGTCGCGATAAACTTTGTCGGAACGATCTGTACTGTCGGAGGTGTTGCCGGAGTTTACTTTTTCTGCAAAATTTGTATATCCGTTTTCTGAATTTATTTATTTATTACACAACAAACATCCAGCGTAANGCTTTCACGACCGACATTAAAATTTCGCGTAGTTNAGAATTTAAGAGCCTAAAACTTATTATTAATAGATTTTCTTTCTGATCCAAGTTGTGAATTGTATGAATAGACTTGTTTATAGTAAAATACTAGATAATTATGCAGAATANGGGAGCCACCTCCGATTTCAATAATTTTTACATATGTTGTCAAGGTCATTGTCCCGAGTAATAATATGAAGGTTTTAGGCCGCGGTTGTTGTTTGTTTAGAAGTTATGAGAGGAAGAAGTTTCATGAATGAATTCTTATTTTTCGGTTCCACGTACATTTCGTTTGTGTTTTAAGCCTGTAGGCAGGGGGGGCTGTNTCCCCCCTAAAAACCTAATCTAACCCTAACCTAATCTCTTCTTTCTGCATTCCCTCTCGCAAAATTTCNACAATGGTTAGGACATCCTTTTTCATCCAATCAAGTCGTTATTTTCCACAAAATAACGACTTGATTTTTGAGGGGGGAGGAGGGGGAGAGGCNAAGCCANTNATCCTGCGGGGGGACGCAGCCCCTCCTGCCCACACGCTTGAAACACGAACGAAATGTACGTGAGATCAAAAATAATGTCTGTTACAGACATTCTTTCAAAAAAAGCGTCCAATCGTTAATCAAAATCGAACGTTTTCTTAAATGCAAATTCTGCCTAATAATGATCAAAAAGATATTCTTCACGAACATAGAGGCGTTTTCCATGAAACGACCTTTCAAGATACAACTACAAAAGCGTATAAACAAACATGTGCCCAAACACACGCAGAACACATATTCATATATAGGATGTCCAAAAATTGCATATTGTTCAGTAGACTTCTTTCCTCTGTAACTTCTAAACAAACAACNACCGNGGCCTAAAACCTTCATATTATTACTCGGGACAATGATCTTGACAACATACTATATATAAAAATTATTGAAATCGGAGGTGGTTCCCCTATTCTGCATACTTACCAAATACTATAAACGATGTGTAAAGTTTGTATATTTGACATAATTTTAAGTTCAGTTTTCTTTCATACAAATATCTTTAAATAATTATTTACACATAACATTTTATACATTAAGAACTAAAACAGTTAAGAATTAAACATACTGTATAATTTATATCATGATACATTATAAAACATATTTGATATNTTTAAATATTTATGTTTGTGTATAACAGATATTAAGCACGGCAATGTCATATTTTACATTATTACGACAGATGAGCGAGGATAAACTATAATCCTAAAGCGTACATAGAAGANATTTCTAATATTTCTTTAGCAAGAAGATTTCATCTTTGAGAATAGTTTTATTCAAATATGTACAATATATATGTGTATCTAAATAAACTNTTAATTAACTTCTAAAATTGAATTTTTATCTATACAATCTACACCATATGTATGTGACTTTTTGTCGGTAAGTAATTATCGCGCAGTTCTGGTGCGATTTCGTTGTGCGTGAACTTGGCACGAGGCACTACCGTGTCTCTTGATACTAAAAATAAAAATTATAAATATAGAAGACCGGGGTACATTGTCACATGCAAATATTATTAAAAATAACAAACTATACACCATATTATGTACTATTGGGAACATTACATCATAGTCACCTTTAGCTTGTGACGAGGCTCGTCTCGTCATTATATATAACTGTACATATGTATATATANTTTATTTCTTTTTCTTCTTTATTATATCTTTCTTTATATCATTATCTTTANTGTATTTTTCTATAGTCTTTTCTAATTTGTTCTATTAAATTCTTTTTTGGTAGCACTGTAGTATGTCTCAGTACCCTTACCGGTATTATAAGTTCCCGTTTTACAATATAGCAAGTAATACAATTCCGACCGTTCCGCGGAACCGATCTATAATACAAGCAGCGGAAATATAGACATAAGAACACGCACGTGAACAGACAAAGACCTGTGCCGGGACGACACGGCACAGGTGCGTGACACGGCGCGCAATCAANTGCATCTCGCACGCCGACCCCGGACGAACTATAGGCCGCTCCGGGGTATATAAGCCGACCAATTTNGGCAGTCGAGACCAGTGTTGTTGCGAAGCAGGGATGCCAGTTTCAAGACTTTTGCAGCATGCAACAGCAAGTGGAGNNGATGCGCACACAGGCGAACAGCCGTGTCCGTGTGCGCTCGGCGCTTCGGCCAACTTCGAGCAGTAGACGGAGACGGATATATATAACCGCTCTCTGTCTTTCC
>NW_018021499.1:0-8723 GCF_002006095.1 Pseudomyrmex gracilis
GAGATCTGCTACTTGCGTTTAATGTAGAACGGCCTTTGAGTTCCACTTTTGTGGAAATACGGCTAAAACCAGCGGCTGAAACCGTCGTAAAAATTTACATTAGGATGGCCGCTCTCAGGTTTCTCTCTGCTACTATATTGTCTGCACCGTAACATTGAGCTTCAGGTCGGCACAGTACTAGCCAGGGTTGATTGGTTCTTTCTGTATTCAGCCGCCATTATGCGCAATGTTACACCTGATATACGCACATCTTTATATAGGCCTGTTCTACAATACAGTCGTAAGCTGTAAGTCGTAAGAAATTGACCAATCACAGACAAATTAAAGAAGAATAATTGATTGTGATCGGTCAATTTCTTAAGAGCCGTCTACAATGGAGAGTTGTAGGCCGTAATAGTAAGAAATTGACCGATCACAGACAAAGTACAGAAGAATAATCGATTGTGATTTGTCAATTTCTTACTGTTACGGTCTAAAACTCTCCATTGTAGACGACCCTTTACGACTTACGGCTTACGACTGTATTGTAGAACAGGCCATATAGGCCCTGTTCGGTTATTACTGGCAGTACTGAAAAATCTATAGTATACGTGACACGAATCTATAGATTTTCAGTACTGCCAGTAAAACACGAACGCAGCCATACGTTACTGGATTCTCTCNGATTTCGTCACGCATGCGCGTACAGCCTCTCCAATATCGTACACTGACGTCACGTTCGGAAACAGCACTCGTGTACACACGAGCGTCATTCTATCTTTGTTTTATATATAATGAGTAATAAAGATAAAATATACACTAGTGATGTTTCCGAACGCAACTTGAGCCGGCCAGAGTTTGCAACACTGACTGGAAAGCATCCATAAGTGAACAGTAAACAATTTGTAAGCGTTTTATGTGATGTGTATACTTTGTGCGTGAAAAAGCTATAAATGTGAGTGTTTTATATAACTGCTGGTATACATTTGAATTGTGAGTTTTTATTTTTCTACAATTTTTTCGAAAAAAATTGAAGGAAATAGCTTATGCATTTGACATTATCAGTGAGATTGGATACGTCTTTTTATTAGCGTTAAATCGGTGAAAACGTCAACATGATGCATAGAAGAGGTGGGAAGCGGATTCGGATGGACGATCCTGTACCGCCAGAATATGAAACTCCGATGACTCCTTCGACGCCTATGAATGATAATTCTGGTGGAGATGCGAACGAGTCTTATAATGCATATATGTCATATAATCATGCTTCACAAACACCACTGCACAATCCAACGTAAATATTTATTTCATTGGTTATGTTTAGAAAGCTCAACAATTGCATAATTTTTGAGAGATTATTATCTGTAATAATTTTTGAGAGATTATTATCTGTATACTTATTACTTGTGTATATAATAGGACTATTTTTCTACAAATAATCTATTATCTAAAACATATATGATTCAATCACAAGCAACACTCTCAACTGTTGTACAACTGTTGTTTTCTGAACATAACTATTATTAGTACTGTACTACTAAGTTTGTTCATATATTTTATTATGCAAGAATAAGATATATGAACAAAAAATATTAATTGTTACATATGTCTTACTATGCAATAATAAGATATATGTAACAATTAATATTTTTATGCAATAGTGATATATGTAACAATTAATATTTTTATAGTCCAGAACATTATTCTTCCGAGAGCTATAGTTCACCAAGTACATCTCAACAACAATATCAGGAACAGTCTGCAAATTTTGACAATCAGACACAATTTGAAGCTCCTATGACACCCAATGTTAGAATAACACGTAATGCACGTGCTAGAATGCGTGGTATGTTTATATTTGTTTGTATACATATATGTATATACATTTATGGTGAGATAATATTTTATATAGCAAACAATAATTATGGTGAATTTAAAAGGAGGTGTAGTGCAGCAACCAAAATATAAAGAAATTGATACAGAATATACTCCATCTGCTATCAAAGGGAGAAGTAGTGGTGGACGAGGACGTGGCAAAAAGACACATCATTCTCAGAATTCTGAAGATGAAGCTAGTCTTTATTCTATAATAAAAAACAATCGTACATCACTTACAGTATGTTTTCATTACTTAATATTAATATATTATTATTTCCATGGAATTAGTTCAATATAATTAAATATAATGACACAAAAATTTATATAGCAATAGTTTTATATTTACAAATATAACATTTAATATTGCAATAACATTTAATATTTAGACCATTGTTGATGACTGGATAGAGAAGTACAAGAGTAACAGAGAAAATGCATTGCTTATGCTGATGCAATTTTTTATCAATGCTAGTGGTTGCAAAGGTAGTATCACTCCTGAGATGCAACAAACTATGGAACATGTAGCAATTATTCGCAAGATGACTGAAGAATTTGATGAAGTATATTTTCTACATATAATATATTTTGTTAATTGCACATAACATGTATTTTTACTATTACATTTATATTACATTTATTTTTACTACGTTACTTTCTAGGAAAGTGGTGAATATCCCTTAATAATGACTGGACAACAATGGAAAAAATTTCGCGCCAATTTTTGTGAATTTGTTCAGATTCTTGTTCGACAGTGTCAGTACTCTATTATATATGATCAGTTTTTGATGGATAATATTATCTCTTTGTTAACTGGACTCTCAGATTCACAAGTGAGAGCATTCAGACATACTGCAACACTTGCAGGTAAGTCTGAGAAAGCTAGACAATTTACTAATATAGATAAGTACAAAATAGGAAATATAGTAAATAATAAGTAAAGACAGTATAGTAAATACAGTAAATAATAAATAAGTACAATATAGTAAATAATAAATAAGTTCAATATAGTAAATTATATAGTAAATAATAAATAAGTTCAATATAATAAATATAGTAAATAAATGTTATGCTGGGCTGCGTTTGAAAACACTCGTGCACTTTATCGCTCATTATTAGATATAACAAAGATAGAATGATGTTTGCACGCAAGTGACGTTTTTGAACATAGCTCTACATATAAAATATACAATAAAAGAATAATTAAATTATGTTTCGTGCTCGTGATATGTTTCAATAAGAAAATACAGAGGAGACAATAAAGAACTGTATACCTGATGTTTGGGTAAAATGTTTCTTTATTCCAAAGATTTAACAATTGATGCAAACGTTTTGATCCACTATGGGATCTTCTTCAGTGTCTAGTTTGAGGGAAAAAAGGAGAGGTGGCAACTCAATAACCGTCAGCTGCATACAGGAAAACGGTTACTGAGTTGCCACTTCCCCTGTTTTCCCTCAAACTAGACACTGAAGAAGATCCCATAGTGGATCAAAACGTTTGCATCAATTGTTAAATCTTTGGAATAAAGAAACATTTTACCCGAACATCAGGTGTACAGCTCATTATTACCTCTTCCCTATTTTCTTAAAAGAATAATTGTATTATTTTCTTTTGCATCTTTAGCTATGAAATTGATGACAGCGTTAGTAGATGTTGCTTTAACTGTGTCTATAAATCTGGATAATACACAACGTCAATATGAAGCTGAGCGACAGAAAGCTCGAGAAAAAAGAGCAGCAGACAGATTAGAATCTTTGATGGCAAAACGAAAAGAATTGGAAGAGAACATGGACGAAATAAAAAATATGCTTACATATATGTTCAAGTCTGTTTTTGTTCATAGATATAGAGATACGTTACCCGAAATACGTGCAATTTGTATGGCAGAAATTGGTGTTTGGATGAAAAAGTTTCATCAAAATTTCTTGGATGATTCATATTTGAAGTATATTGGTACATGCAGAAAAGTTTCTTTTTTTATATATAGTATAATAGAAAATGTTTACAAAAGTTATTAATTTTAATATACAATCTATTTTCTTGCAGGCTGGACCTTACACGATAAAGTTGGAGAAGTCAGACTTAAGTGTCTGCAGGCATTGCAACCATTGTATGCTTCGGAAGAGCTAAAAACGAAACTCGAGTTGTTCACAAGCAAATTTAAAGACCGAATCGTTGCGATGACATTAGATAAGGAATACGATGTGGCTGTTCAAGCTGTAAAGCTGGTTATTTCAATTTTAAAACATCATAGAGAAATTCTCACCGATAAAGACTGTGAGCACGTTTATGAGCTTGTTTATTCGTCACATCGCGCGGTTGCTCAAGCAGCAGGTGAATTTTTAAATGAGCGTTTATTCCGCCCGGATGACGAAGCTGTAGAAGGTGTTAAGACCAGACGCGGCAAGAAACGATTGCCGAATACACCGCTTATACGCGACCTTGTTCTGTTTTTCATTGAATCCGAGTTGCACGAACATGGAGCGTATCTAGTAGATTCTCTAATTGAGACCAATCAAATGATGAAAGATTGGGAGTGTATGACAGATCTTCTAATAGAGGAGGCTGGTCCCGACGAAGAAGCGTTAGATAATCAGAAAGAAACGTCTCTTATCGAGTTAATGGTATGTTGCATAAAACAAGCTGCTACGGGTGAAGCACCGGTCGGTCGCGGATCCACGCGAAAAATCTTATCGGTTAAAGAACAGAAACAAGTACAAGATGATAAGCAAAGATTGACAGAACACTTTATTCAAACGTTACCACTGTTACTTGATAAGTATAGAGCAGACCCAGAAAAGTTAGCTAACTTGCTTGCGATCCCTCAATATTTTGATTTAGATATTTACACTAAATCTAGGCAAGAAATGAATCTGGATTCTTTATTAAATAAAATTCACACCATTGTGGAAAAAATGCACGACACTGAAGTTCTAGATACGGCAGCTAAAACTTTGGAATATATGTGTGCGGAAAGTAATGCTATCTTTACCAGGTATGTAGCTTTTCCTTCCATTTCCCTGATAATCTATATACTATTTGCTTCAAGAGTACATGTCTTATTTACTTGTGTTGTTTTAGATGTGATGTCGCTCGTTCTACTTTAATTGATTCTATCGTTAACAAATATAAAGAAGCGATCGACGAGTATAGAAATCTAATTGAAGGTGATGAAGAACCAGACGAAGATGAAATATTTAACGTTGTACAGTCGCTCAAAAAAGTGTCCATCTTCTATTCATGTCATAATATGAATCCATGGGGTATATGGGATTCATTGTACAAGGACATTGAAGATGCAAAGGATCCTTCAAAGTATTTCATTTTTTTATATATTTTATTAAATATATTGAAGCTATATTTATAAATTAAAGCTATTATAATATAAAATATTACATGTCAGAGACATAAACAATTTATTATTTTTATTTGCAGATGTTTACCGTATGAAGCAGTTAAATATTGTATAAGTGCGTGCTTTTTTGCCATTTTATGGGGTCAACTTCAAGTGATGGATGCGGATTCGGGTAGTCGTGGTGAGGACGAATGTCGGCAATTAAAAGAACGCTTGCATTCATTTATGGGTTCGATGCGTCATTTTGTCACTGTGTCTTCGGATGATAGTACTGAAAATACTAATACGGTAATTATTAAAGGCAAAAATTTATACTTTTTACATGATAAATCTAGAATTATTATAATTTTTTTCATAAACAATATTTATATAGCGATCGCAAATCTTGAGAGAAGAAGCATATAATACGATGTGTGATTTATTAGTAGTGTTTTGCAATCAACTTACTTCTCATAATGATCCTTTGATGCATCAGTTAGTTTATGAGCCTGATCCAGCAATACAGAATATGCTCAACAGATTTATACAGGAATATGTCTTTTTTGAAGAAGAAGATGGTAAGTAATTACATAAACATTTTTGAAAAAAATGTATTAAAATATATACAACGCATATCTAATTAATCTCGAACATTTTGCAGATGAACACGATGAACACTCAAAAATTGAAGAATTGCATAAACGAAGAAATTTTTTAGCTAGTTATTGCAAATTAATTGTGTATAATATGATTCCTACAAAAGCCGCGGCTGATGTATTTAAACACTATGTTAAATATTACAACGATTATGGTGATATTATTAAAACTACGTTAGGAAAAGCAAGAGACATTAACAAAACAAATTGCGCGCTAACAATGCAACAAAGCTTAAATATTTTATACAGCGAGATAGTGGCTGAGAAAGGCAAAGTAAACAGAAACAGTGAAGAGTTTACCGCAATCAAGGTACTTATATGCGGACATGTATATATACAAAGTTTTTGTATACTTACTATACAAGGACTTTGTATACTTATATTACTATATAATATATATTATACAAGATCCTTTGAAAGTTCAGAAACAAACTTTCTAACTAAAATATCTCGAAATGTAACCAAAGATCCTTTGAAAGTTCAGAAACGAACTTTCTAACTAAAATATCTCGAAATGTAACCAAAAAATATGTAAAGAGATAATTTGTAGGGCTTACACTTAAATAAACAAAATTTACTTAATGTTAATAAGAGTTTGAGTAGAGTTCTCAAAGTCGCGTTTTGTAAACAAAACCCTATTTTTATTACGTATTCTCGTAGCTTATTTTCGAGAGCTTTCCAAAACACTACAATAAAGTATTTTTTCATTGATTACATTTTTTCGATTTATAAGACTTGAAAGGTACAATACTGTCAACATTATCCAAAGTGTATTGCGTGGAGATTGCATAGTCAAAGTGTGACTCCAAAATTCGTTCCTTTTGTCGACCTCATAAATCCCGTGTGGTCTAAATGTTAGTTTTTGATGCTATAATTACCTGGATAAAATTTCAATGAGCATACAAATAGTTTCAGATATATGGAAGCTCAAAGTTGTGATTCATTGAAACTGTAATTCTGTACAATATTGATTAGGTTTAGGTATATTATTGCAATATACTACAATAATATGTAAGCTTCTTCACCGACGTCAAAAAGAAGTTCCTCTTAATGCGCTACAACTTTTTATCTGAAACATTTTTGTCTAAAATGTTTTGTTAAATCAATGTTCCAGAAACTACTTTGAAATGGGATAACTTGTATGTAAATTTGTAATTTAAGGCTCGATGAGTCCTGGATATGTGGGTTTTGGGTTTTCTGGTTGAAAAATTGTGATTTATGAGCTTTAGATTGCTAGTTCTATGGTTTACCATTTATTTTGGAATTTACTATTTTATCGCAAGATTTGCTCAGTGGATTCGACAACTTTGATCTTATATAAATCCGAAACCATTTCTATGCTTATCTTGAAATTTTATCTACCTACGTTATTGTATCATCATAAACTAATATTTAGACCAAATTCCGAACGGATTCATGAGATTGACGAAAGGAGCGAAAAAGAAAGGTTTTATAGGGTCACTCTTTAAATCTTTATTTTGTATATGCGCGCGCGTGTGTGTGGGTGGTTCGGTGGGTGGATAAATTGTTTTTTTCTGGTTCATAAATAAGCAGGAGAGGTGATATTGAGTGGTCTACTAAATCACCTGCCCAGACAGCACACAACGTTCATTGGACGTCCAAATTTCGGTTTTATTTAGTCGAAACGTTTCGACTAAACATCATATGTTTTAAGAATGTACATTATTAGACGAAGTGTATTTATATTTGAATGTTTTAAAAATGTCCATCTTATTAAGCCATTTTGGTTTAATGTACATGCTGCGCAATATTCTTCAGTTTTGTAGAACTAAATCCTAATTAATTTGATAGTGCAGTGGTTGAGCATAGGGTTAATGATTTTACTAATTCTTCCAGTCCCGTCGTAACTCCTATTTTTTCTTTCTCTTATTTTTTAAATTTTATTATTTTACAATAATTTTTAATTTGTTTATATTTTAAAGTTATTACAATTATAATAATAAGAGTAAATAAAAATTGACATATATAATTATTTAATATTTTAACATTGATTTATTGAAAATAAAAAAACTATGTAAAAATTGAAAATTAGTGTGAAATAATAGCAAATTTTAATAAAAAGAAAAAATATATATATAGAGAAAAAAACGAAAATCACGACAGGACTCGAACCCGCGTGGCAAGATTATCAATCTCACGCTCTACTAAATATTGTTTAGCAAAGTGACATATGTATGTAGCTGCATTACCTACTTTAAATTTGTTTTTAATTTTTTTAAGTAGATTTTACTAATTAGGGGAGAACGGGGAACGGTGCTTAGTGAGATTGATCATCTCATTTACAAGAAAGAATATCTCTAAATGTATTTGGCAATATATTGGGTTTTTTAACACAAACATACCGTCAAACACATGATTAGAGATATTCTTTCTTGTAATTGATGATCGGTCCAAATCGCTTAATGCCATGATCTTGTTCTCTCCTACTTAAATATGTTACTCATTTTTAATGTAAATCCGAGTTTATTTGTTACTATCTTGTATGTCTATTTGAATTGAGAAAAACGTTTTACATAGATCTATTTGTGATACTCTCATTAGATACTTAAAATAGACAATTTTAAAATGTCCAGAAAAATAACACTGTACATCTTTAGAATATTCTACAAATGTCAGAGGATATAATCTGAATAGTTTAAATATGTACAAAACGTCCAGTACCTATGTTTTTAAAACATTATTGTGCTATTTGGGTGAGTTTAGCTCATTCCCAGTAAGCAAAATGCGCGCAATATGCCAGCAGATTGGCAACAGATATACTAAAAAGTTGCGAGCAAATTGGCATCTGTTATGTCCGCATTAGGCTTACGATCTGCTAGCAAAGCCTGCTCACAGAATCTGATAGCAGATTGATAGC
>NW_018021499.1:9503-22201 GCF_002006095.1 Pseudomyrmex gracilis
GTTGCCAATCTGCCGTTAGAGTGTGCGTGCGCAGATTTTGTTCGGTTTCTGCCGACAATCTGACGTCAAGTCATGTTAGCAGATCTTGCTCGGTTTCTGCAGCCAATCTGCTGTCAGATTTTGTGAGCAAGATCTGCTCAATTTTTGGCACCAATTTGTAGACTTAATCAATAATAACAACTTCTGTATCAGATTTGTAGCCTTTTTGTTGACAACAGGTGATAGCAGACACTTGCATGATCTGCTTTTGACAGACTTGGCTATCTGGGTTGTTAAATGGTAGAAGGAAGACACTTTGACAATTTTATTAATTGAAAAAAATGGAAAACAATCTTAAAAGATGTAACTTACACACACACACACACACACACACACAAAATAGTTTGGAATCATTAAATACTACTTAAAGAATATTGGGAGTGACAAACCGTGCATGGAGTTCTTATTTCTAGTGAGATAAACATACGCACACAACAAAGTTCGACCGTGCAATCTCCGCGGCAATACTGTGACTTTCAAGCCTTATAACTCGAAATATATTTAAAAAAGTACCTTGTTACAGTATGTTGGGAAGTTCTCGAAATAAGCTAAGCCAAGAATATACAATAAAAAAATGGTAATTCCATTTAAAAAAATGTAGCTTATCTTACAATCTTTATAGATGATCTTGGAGACTCTGCTTAAAGTCAAACTCTTATCACTAGTAGATAGATTTTTAAGCCTTTGCTTTTTATATTATGTATAATTTATATATTATTTATAGGTTTTGTTGTAGTTGATTGTTTTCGAGATATTTTACTATTTCTGGATTTTTAGAGAATCCTATATATATACTATGTAATAAAATTAAACTCTGTAAGTTTAATTTATTTCTAGGAACTTGCAAAACGATTTGCTTTATCCTTTGGTTTAGATGCCGTAAAAAATCGTGAAGCAATTACGGCTTTGCATCGTGCAGGCGTATTATTTGCTATAACTCCACCGGACGGTGTTGAACAGGATCCTACAGGTCCTCCACCGAATTTACCATTTCTCGAGATACTATCAGAATTTACAAATAAACTTCTCAAACAGGATAAACGTGTTGTGTAAGTTTATTGTATCATACATCTATCTTTAAAGTTTTTTTCTACACTTATTTTTCTTATCATGGTGCATTTTTATTTCAGACTCAACTTTCTAGACCGACGATTGCAAGCTGGAATGCCATCTTCACGAGGAGAAGATTGGCAACCTTTATTATTATACAGAAATAGTTTATTACACGGTGAAACCGATCAAGTGCCGGTGACCATTAAACGAGCTTACACGAGGCGCAAAAGAGATCATTTAGCCGGTATAAAATTTTATTTTATTATCATAATTATTTGTAGAAAACCGTGTATTTTTTTACATACTAAAAGACAAATCATCATCATGATCATAATTAGAGGAAGAATCAGACTTATACATTAGTTGTATGTTATCTTATTTTTATTACATAAAAAATATAATTTTCTTTTTTTTACAGAGGAAGAAGAAGCCGATGAACCTGATGAAGGTTCTGATCATGAGTTTGCAGGGTGAGTTAGGTGTATCTATAAATAGAGTCTAATAGGATGTTACTAAAATAAAAAAGGCCAAGATTTTAGGAATGTATTTTATTCAGTGTAATTATAAAAGATATGCCATATAAACAGATATAGACATGCAACTGCTTTGGTTTCAAAATTCATATCAGAGAATATATTCATGCGTTGTATATTAGTGACACAAATATTTATTTTATGTATAAGTGAGCAAATGTGACATTTTTTATCACTATAAGAATATAATACATCCCTAAAGATAAATTCTTTATTTTAGATACATCTAGTATATAAATTTTTTTTCTGTTACACCTGTTTTTAGTATAAATTTTTTTCTGTCACAGATATTACCTGTTATTATAGATACTAACGTAATATACTAAATAGTTACACATATAGCTATTTAAAATTATATAAAACAGAATTAGCAACAACAAATATCTCGATTTCTGCAACATATAAAATTAACTGTTTATCTTCACTTATTTTTACAATGTAAACTGTATAGAAAGTATTTTATAAAATTAAAGCACAGATAATTTTATGCATATTAAAGAAGCTTATATATTTGCGTTTCTTTTTTTGCTATAAAATATTATTGATGTTTTTAAATTTGTACAAGTTGATAGTAGTTATGTTACTGATGTTTGCAATAGTTTTTTACATTTCTATTATCTCTCTATATTATTAATATTTTTATGAAATTTTAATGTTACTCTCTTTTGAATGAAAAAAATGAACTGTTCACAGGAACTTCATATGTAATATTAAAAGTTCTTAAATAATCGTGTGCGTACGTGTGCCTACCATACATACATACACACATATAATTATTATACAATTTTCAAATATTAAAGTTTGAGTATTACTGGACAAGTAAATATTTTTTAAATAAAACAAACATTATTTACGATCTTGTGTTATACAATTCAATTGCATGTTTATATTTTATATCTATATATCATCAATTTACTATTATCAATTTAAGTTTTTAAATAAAAGTTTACTATTTTTCTATTTTTAACACGTTGAGTGCCGTAAGGGTTACCGGTGACCGGCGATGCCAATCTTAATAAAAACACATAATTCAAGTGAATGACAATACTTTAAACATTTTTACTATTATTATCGTTATTACAAAACTGTAAAAAAAACTAATGCACTATAAAACAAAAATATTTTTATTTAAAATCATACACGTTATACGCGCATGTTGCAATGTGAATTTTCTTCACATCCGAAACTTTCTTCACTATCCGATAGTATTCGACAGCGTTTATAATGGTGAAAGCGAATCGTTAGATGAATTACTTGAAACACTATCTTCGTTTGACGACATATTAATTTTAAGGGCTATTTAAATATTAAAAATAGGAAATAAAATGCAAAAATTAATGTAGTGTGTAGAAATATAACGGATATCATTACTTGATAGTTCAACAATCAAAGAATGAGCAAAGTAAAAACCAATTGAGACAACCGACTTTTAAAGTAAACAATAAATGAAACATAGCGTGAGATCGAAAAAACGCATCACAGCGCCGTGGGGGTCATTAGTGACCCTTAGTAAAATAAATGCATAAAACATGATAATGTAGTTCAACTTAGATGTTGTACATAATATTTTACAATAATATGCATCGCATAGCAAAAAATTCATTCCGGCGCTGTGGACGTCACGTAAAATTGGCGCGGCACTTAACGTGTTAAATAAAAATTTTATATTTTTTCTACGTATTTGCATGAGTAGTAAGTTTTTAAATAAATTCCTTGTTACAGGCAACTTAATTAATATAGAAAGAGAATAGGGCTTCTAAGCGTTCGAGTATCCATATATCCGAGATTACGATTTGTGAAAACTCAAATCCGCATTAGTTAGAATATTTTTGTAATTTATGTTAGAAAATGTTATTGGCAAAATTAATATTCGAATCTCCGGATATTCGGATAGTGTCAGATTTGAGCACATTTTGAAGTCCTAGAGTATAATGTATAACAAATCAAATATATAAAAAGTACATCTGTGTGGAACAAATATATGATACATTCTTAGTCTTTCTATTACATATATTTATAAAATTTGATTGTTTAAATAAAGCAGATATTAAAATGTGTGTGTTGTATATAATAGTTTTAAAAAAATCTATAATAGTACAAAAAATATCTTATTTTTGTTCCACTACGTATACTTTGATATACAAAATGTCTTATTTTAGTCTGTTATCTCAAAAACTTAGTTTTTTTCAAACATTTTAGAAAAAAATGTTTCATGCAATGTTGTATTGTTTGAAAGAGGTAATGTAATAACAAAATTAATTTTCGAAAAAATCATTTTTTTGAAGTTATGTGAAAAAATTAGTTTCTAGTTTTTAAATAGAATATCATATATTTGATAGCAGATTCTTATAGCTGATATCGAGATGTTTCGAAAGTAATTGCTACTGTAAACTATATTTCTTTCATAGACTTAAAACTATAGACTAAAAATTGCGGAGTAACGAGCTTGCGAGATTTACAGATCTAACTAACTGCGTAAGACGATAACTTTCGCGCGCAGTCTGCGTCAATATGTTTGTTTTTAATTGTGTATACCTCGTATATACAATGTTACATACGTAATGGCTTACTTCACGTATCATTTAGCGTCGCAGTGACGTCACGGCACTTTTTTTTGCATTGTTGCATTGTCGGTCGCCGTTTTCATTGTCTGTATTTATATGTCTATGATTTCTATTAAGAACTTGTGAAGATATAAAACGAATTTTCCAATAGTAACGATATTACAATTACGCAAAGTATTAGAGATTACATAATCAAATTATAACTGCGTACATGTCACAATACAGATCAGTTCCACAATATATATAGAATCCTAGCTATCATATGTCTTATTGCGTGAATACGCACATATGCAGAGATATAATCTGATCATGTCGAAACTTTCGCGTGATATTTTGAATTGTCATTATTGGAAAATTTGTTTTAGATTTTCGCGGATTTTCAAAAAAAAAAAAAAAAATACAAAAATGCAGGTTATTATATAAGGTTTTGGAAATGTTTCACCATGAGTTACAAGAATATGCTATCAAAAACATTAAATTTTTCTATTTAAAGAGTTGTCTACAGAGTCGCAAATCGATTCCACGCAACGAATTGGTTTAATCTTTTCTGTAACCTGCGAGAACGTTTTGTATTCTTAGCGTCTGCGACTTATGTAGACGTCACTTCAAAAAAGATAAAAACTGTCATATTAGAGCCTGGACATTTGTCGCGTATCGCCGCGACACGCGACAAAATTATATTATTTTAAATGGATGACACACAATGCGTGGCGTGTCCATCCTTTTAAAATAATGTATTTCGACTGTCGCGCTGCTGACACGCGACAAGTGTATCCATGATCTATAATTTTTGCCTGTAACATTTTTTCTGAAACAAAAAATAAATTTTTGGGAATGATAGACTTAAATGAGACTATGTGTATGTGTAATAGTATATATATATATATATATATATATATATATATATATATTTATTTATAATAGAATAAGAGATCAAGAAATAATATAATATTGTCAGATTAAGAAGAATATTTTTAAAGTGAGAAAGGTTACGCATAGAGAACGATGTGTGTATTTTTTGAATAATTAAACACATTAGTTTTGAGTAACAAAATATAATTGTCTTGAAAATAAAAATCAATCAAAGCGTATGTTTTTTAAGATCAAATTAGATTAAAAAATTTGTAGTTTATTTATACATATATATAAATAATATGAATAATATAATTGAAGATAGATGTGAATAAAATGAGATTACATAATTACCAAATACGACCCTTTGCTTCTCCTAGTGCTCCTAAAAAATCCTACTTGATCATACTTCAAGTACTACTAAAAAGCGCAATACATAGAGAACTTTATTGGTATAATAACTTCAATACATGTAAAACCTACATGTAAAACTATTGGTTATATCATCACTCCTGAAATTAACATTACTAGTTGCGTGTTGCGTTTTTTTATAACACGCCGTTCTCTATACTCTCATTATTTCACACAAAAATACGTATTATTCATCACTTACTGTTGAGTTAATATTGTATTCAGTCATATATATGCGTGCGTCTATATGTATATGTATATATATACATATATATATATATATATATATATATGTATTCGTGCATGTGTGTGCATGCACTAAGAGTGTACAAGCAATAATTTTATTATCTCAAAATAATCAGAATAATTGCACTTCCACCTGAGAGTAGATATTTTCATTTCAGCAAACAGAAAAAAAAACGCGGTCCACGGAAGAATCAGTGAGTAATTTATTCTCTAATAATTAGAACGAGCTATAGATAAATACAATCAAAAGTAAAAGTAATTGACAATAATACATACATAAGGAGATATATTTAAAATATAAAATACATCTGATAACGACTCAATTTCAGATTACCGGTTAATAAGGGAATGCGTGGACCTAGAACAAATTTTTATGAAAATAATGACGCTGGACAGATGCAAACATCTCCTTCAGCGATTATAGAAGACACGTCAACGAGTCCTTCGCAAGATATTGATAACAAGATGAAAACATTACAAATACAATCGAGAACGTAAGTATAAAAAAATCGAAATTTCCTCTGTTTTATGTATGTAGTTTTTGAAGTATGCACACAATAAACATGATATTCTTTGTCTAGACGGAGAAGTCAAGAGCATGTAGAGCATAGAGAATTGCGGAGAACTTCCAGAAACTCAGGCAGATATGTTGAAGGACAATATATGGTACATGTCAGCTATACTACAATACCTGCTAATACACATTATGTCATAAGTTGCATTGATACTAATTAATTATTTAACTTAATGTATTGCAGGAATCGGACTCCGAGTAAAGAAACATAATTCATACCGCCTTTATACTTTTTATTTTCAAATTTAGATACTTGTGATACATGTTCAAAACAGATGGATTCTACCTAAAAAGAATAAAAAATATTTAAGTTATGATAAATGATAAAACAATTACTATTACATTATAATAATCATAGACATATACATGTAGACTGAATGAGAACAGCGATCGACAATGCAATGATGCAAACAAAGTGCTGCGATGTCAATGCGACGCTAATTGATAGTGAAGTAGACCGTACGCGTGTGTGTTACGTATGTAACATTTGTATACACACACGAGATATACGCAATTAAAAACAAACAAATGTATTGCACGACGCAGACTTCGCGCGAATAAAAAAAGTTATCGTCGTACGCGAAGTTAGTTAGATCTGTAAGCGTTGCGAGCTCGTTACACCGCAATTTCTAATCTATATATATGTCTATGATAATAATTTATAATCTTTTACATACACACACGCACGCGCCCATGTATATCAGTGTATGTGTGTATGCGTGCGCGCGCGCGTGCACACACACTGATATACATGGACGTGTGCGTGCATGCATATACAGTATATATACACACATTTATTGTATATGTATATACAGTAAAGAGCATAACTGAACCAATAACCACAAATTTTGTATAAATCATTATTTATTGTTAAGAACTAAAGAATATTTAAAAAATAAACATTTACATATATTTTTGTCACAGTTAGAAATAACATAAGAAGTTGTTTCAACAATTAATGTCTTCTTATTTATTAATAGCAAAAAATAGATTGACTCGGTTTTGCACCACGTTCAAAATTCGGTAGTATTTATTATGTTATTTATTCTTAATACTTTGTCCACAATCCTTTCGTTTGCAAAACTGCACTAATTCGATTCGGCATACTCTCTATTAAATTTCTGCAATAATCTGGAGATAGTTGATACCACTGTTCTTTAATCCTAGTATACAATTCTGTGATCGATGTTGGTTGAGAATCATATGAATCCCGCATTCGCTTTTTTAATAGATTTTCTATGGGTTAAGAGGGTACTGGGGATATACCGACTATAGAGACCTGTAAACCGACTTTCTTTTATGACATTTGGTGTCATATTTACTGCATTAAATCTAAAATACTTCTACAAAAATAAGTAAATTGTGCTAAGAATGGTAAATGTTTACAATAGAGGAGACCCCTCCGATCGACTTCTTGTTTTGATACATTGTAAATATGACCTTCCTGAGTACGTTTCTAAAAGTTTTATCCGTCGCTCATTGTTTATAAAAAAGTTATGACCAAAAAAAAGGTTTCATCAATAAACTATCGTTTTTCGACACGTGTACATTTCAGAAGGAAATGAGTAATTGTTCATGTTGCCAACAATGTGTGTATATGTAACATATCCCGAAACTTTCTGTTTTGTTTTCATTTCTTCGTTCGTATTCGTCCCGAATGTATAATTTTGATACTAGATTGATTGACGATTTGTTTTCATTTCTTCATTGTAAGCGTGTAGGCAGGGGGGGCTGCGCCCCCCTGCACCCCTAAAAAACCCAACCTAACCCTAACCTAAACTCATCTTTCTGCATTCTCCCTCGCAAAATTTCCACACTGGTTAACCTAACCTATGTTACTACACTATCAATAGAAATGAGTAAAACTTGCGAGGGGGAATGCAGCATATATGTAATACTCCTATATTGCTAGTACGGTGCCGACATGAAGCTCACCGTTACGGTGCAGACAATATAGTAGCCTCTCTCTCCAGCTGCTTTGTGCGCATGCGGTGAACATTCAAGCACGCTTGCGCATTTCTCTTTCTCGCGTTCTTTCTCTCACTTTCTAATGCTTTGTCTCGCTCGCACTCACTTGGTAGATGCGCCTGCGCATAATGACGCTCGACCATCTATGCCTATATTTGGACTTCGTGCGTCTCCCTTTCTCGGGCCTCGTGCCTCTCATTGCGAAGATGGTGGTTACTGGTGCTCTTATGGCTCAGTGGACCCTTACAGCTAGTCCATACGCCATTCTAAGTCTTCATTGAAGTTAGGATTAAAACCGTGGTTTCCACACGTGATCACGGAGTATTACGATAGAGTAGTTTCCACAGTTGGTTTTAAGGTATTAACACATGCTGCGGGTGGGGAGATTTAATCCCCGTATGAGAGGTTCGGAGCACAGCTCCAATCAGACGGTCGAACTGAGTTAGGGGGATTGTAGGAGAAATGGGTAGAGGGAGATTTCAGTCTGTGCGATGAACGTAAGCTTAGATGGATATCTGCTCTCATTGCAAAGATACGCGACTAGCCACGGCTGGAATGCAGGAAGAAGAGTTTAGGTTAGGGTTAGGTTAGGATTTTTAGGGAGGGTGCAGGGGGCGTAGCCCCCCCTGCTTATATGTTTACAACACACACAAAATGTACACGGTGTCGAAAAACGATAGTTTAGTCATCAAACTTTTTTTGTTCATAACTTTTTTATAAACAATGAGCGACGGATAAAACTTTTAGAAACGTACTCAGAAAGGTCATATTTACAATGTATAAAAACAAGAAGCCGATCGGAGGGGTCTCCCCTATTGTAAACATTTACCCTGACTATATATTCATTTATGTAGAATAAAATATAAAGTGTGTGATACTCTAAGGAACAAAATATAAAATGTGTGATACTCTAAAAACTTACCTCTTTGAAAAAAGGTAAAAAAAGGTAAAAACAGGCACCAAGTATACGCACAACACGTATTGTATTTAAATTAAATTATTTCTTTATTTATACTCCAAAAACTTCTTTCTCTATAAAACCTGTTTTACAACATTTATATACTACAAAACATTCTTTCTCTAAAGGTACCTTTTCGTACAGCAGCACGCTGCGGCAGCAAAACGTCACGTGACTCAAATTTTCTAGGACTGCTTCCGCTAGGTATAGTTGTTGCTCTTACCTAATCCTCATGCCAATTTGATACCATTTTTTGTTTTTGATGAAATTATATAATGAAGTTTCGAAGAGTGAAATTATATAATTATTGCATAAGTATCAACAATAAAATTTTTTCGGTTTGCTGCTTTTTGTTCGTTTGAAACGCAGACAATGGCATCGAGTGAGAGTTAGGTAAGAGCAGCAAATATACCTAGCGGAAGCAGTCCTAGAAAATTTGAGTCACGTGACGTTTTGCTGCCGCAGCGTGCTGCTGTATGAAAAGGTACCTTAAAAACCCGTTTTACAAAAAAAGTGATATCACAAAGTAGCACCAGTAAATTTAGTACGTTACTTTTGTATTAGGTGCGCAACTAAGTTCTCGCTGTTTGTCAATAGATAGCTCCAGCAGTAAGTGCTGATCGATTTTGACATATCCAAAACGTCACGAGCCAAGCTTAGACATATGGTAAACAAACCGCTTTGACACGTTAGTGATTTTGTTTTAGCGTCATATACTTTCGGTTGTGTGAAAATGTCTGATTTTGTACCAAATAATCGTCATTTGCGGGAAGTGTTGATTTTCTTATTTCATTCGAAGAAAACGGCGGCTGAAGCGCATCGAGAGCTCCAAAAAGTTTACGGAGATGCTGCTCTAAGTGAAACAACGTGCCGTGATTAGTTCCGTCGCTTCAAAGACGGTGATTTCGATGTTGACAACCGTCCGCGTGAAGGAAGGCCAAAAACCTTCGAAGACGCTGAATTTGGAGGCATTGCTCGATGAGGATCCATGCCAAACGCAAAAACAGCTTGCTTCAGCATTAGGAGTTACCCGCCAAGCCATTTCCAAGCGATTGCATGCGAAAAACGGCCACAATACGAGCAGAGGCACGAAAAAGTGATTTTACTGCATGACAACGCTCGGCCTCATGTTGCCAAACCCGTTAAAACCTACGTGGAAACGCTCAAATGGGAAGTNCTACCCCACCCGCCATATTCTCCAGATATTGCGCCGTCCGATTATTACTTGTTCCGTTCGATGGCACATGGTCTGGCTGATCAGCAGTTCCGCTCATATGAAAACATCAAAAAATGGCTTGATTCGTGGATAGACTCAAAAGACGAGCACTTTTACCGTAATGGTATTCGAGCTCTGCCAGAAAAATGGGAAAAAGTTGTAGCTACCGATAGGCAATACTTTGAATGATTCATTTGTAACCATTTTTTCACAATAAAGTTGCATTTTCAAAAAAATAAAAAAATAAAAAAACAGCGAGAACTTAGTTGCGCACCTAATACATTATTATTCTAATCTAAGTATACATAACTACTTTGTTAAGTTTTTGTTACGGAAAAAATTTTGAAAGAAAGACTTGTCTGGGCCTATTAAATTAACAAAAGGATTTGTAGTGAAACTAACAAGCAGACCCAGCAAAACTTTACTTTCCGTGAAAAACAAAAGAAAAAGAAAAAATTTTGTCAAAATAAAAAATATTTTATGCAAAAAAACTTGGCGCGGCTGCACCAAAAAGTTATTTACAGACAGACATATCTTACATGTGCACATGTAAGTATCAAACTGCCGTGCATATAAAAATTTCAGTTCATTATATTTGAGGTGCAGCCGCTCTATGTTTTTTTGCATTAAATATTTTTTATTTTGACAAAATTTGGAATTTCATACTTATTAAGTCGAAAAATAGGCGTCAAAACGACGATTAGGACGCGCTTGACTTGACGTGCACGCGACACTCGAGTTGTCATACGCGCGAACGAGATTACTGATCACGTTGGATTATTTTCGGAGCAATTAATTCACCGGTCGATGCATTGTAGATACGTATTCGCGTCATGTCGCGAGTTTTTCACTAAGCTTAAGCAACAGTTAAATTTCTGCTATTACGTTGCTGTTACTTGTTACGTATTACGGTATTTGTTAATATATCGTAAATTCTATCGAAAGATCACTCAAATTTCGTAGAGGTTATGTAGCGCATTATAAACATTCGCGTGATTGTTAATAGTACGTAGTAGTTTTATTTAGCAACGTGTCTCTTCAGTCTCTTGTATTTATATATGTGTTATAAATTTTTTAATATAGTTATACTATTTAATATAGTTATACTATTTTATTATTTTTTCCATACAGATTGAGTTTTTTTTTTATGACAAATGTGTGAATTGTTGACTTAGTGAGGTTTAATTTTATAAAATATGATGAAGCTAGTTGTGCCAAGAGTATATTAGACAAGATTTGTATCTTTACAATGTGTGAGTATGATATAAATTTTCTATTGCATGACATCACATGCTTAGATATAATAAATAAGATTATATCACACACAAACTTCATTATTTATAATAAATAAGATTAGAATATGATAATATAAGACTTGCATTTTTAGTTGTCAGCAAAGCCAAAAGCTATACTCGATGATAAAACATTAAATTTGATTTCTAACAATAGCCTAAAATATAGGCATCATCCTGGTATTGTCAAACCTAGAACACCAGTATTCTCAGCATGAGCATCAAAGGAAATAGAAAATATCTTAAAAGGTACGGAATACACAATTGTGTATATCATTAATATGTTCACAAACATTTATATAATAATATATTGTAAAGTTGTCATAGTATTGTGTAACATTTGTCATAATATATAAAAGATAACTTGTGTACACTATTTTATAATATTACTTTTCAGAAAAAAAATAACATAAGCTTGAAAGAATTGAAAGAAAGTGTAAAAAAATTATTTCGCCATTTGCATGGTTGCCATTCGCCGCTGAAGCAATCACAACTGCCAGAAAAATTACAAAAAGTAGAAGAATGTTTGAATGCTAATTGTAATCAGAAAATATCTATAGAAGACATAGATTTCGTACGGATAGAAGAGCAAGGCAAATTTTGAAGACCAATGTATACAATTGGCAACCAATTAATTTTGATAAGCTCACTTACGTATCTGCTTGATAGAGAAGTTCAAAATTATGCGGTTATATATGTAGAATTCTGGATGAGATCAGAACACGTGACAAAGAATTCAAGCCTAGAAGACAATTTGACTTTGGCTCTGGTCTTGGTACGGACATGTGGTAAATGTCAAAATATCATGTAAACTTCAAAAATACTAATCTAATATATAATTGTTATGCAAACTTGGCTAGCACATCTAAGAAATAAAATAACAAACATTTTGATAAGACTGCTTTCGAAATTTGGTCAGATTTGTTACAGAATATCTTTGTATCAAAGTATTGGAATTAATTACACAGCCACACAAAAAAAAAAATTTCTTT
>NW_018021499.1:28391-30458 GCF_002006095.1 Pseudomyrmex gracilis
CTGCCAACGTGACACAAACAACAGAATTCTAAACCGATAAGCCCGCGAGGTTTAAATTAAAAATTCCGGTTATTTTTTGATCATGGTAGTATTCTTTATTTGAATTGCCAAATGCGGAATTTATGTTTAAATAGTATTATATAATGCATTTATATAAGTTTTATTTATATTGTATATATAGTACAATGTTTGTGTGACAAAAAAACACGTAACTCTCCTCCAAAATTTAACAGAATATATTTGACAAATACCATTATCTTAATTTTTTGATTAAATACATTTTCTTATGCATTTTTCTATAATTTTTGGTGAAATGACATGTAATGTTGTTTTATTTTTCTTGTAATTATCTTTTTTGATAATATTATATATGTTATTTTGTAGCTTTTAGAAACAGTTAATGCTGTCAATCACTACAGAGAGAATTACTTCTACAAATTGCTCTTTACACGCATCAGCCATTTGGATTTAAAAGCAAGAAAGTGCAGCATCAGTTCTTGTTAAGTATGGAACGGATTGTTGAGATCATTCAGATGCTTGGAAAATAAAATAAGGATTATAAGAAGACATACAAGTATATGTATAGTCAGTCTATTTATTCACAGTGTTTACCCCGATAGCCAAATGATAGCAGTATGCCAGCAGTATGCACGCAGATTTAATTAGCTCTTTACAACAGATTCCACTCAGCTGTGTCATCATAGTGAGTAAATTATGTAGGCACAATATGTAAAGAAAACAACACAGCAAAAATATAGAAATAAATGAAGAATGAAATGACAATAGCACGTTATGTTTCAAATCTGCTACATTTTTTGAGCAAGTTCTGCCTGATTGATGCAATAATATTTGCATCACGGCATGACACATTTATATTCTCTTTTTCTTTCTGTTTTTCTGTCGACACTAGTTGAAATAACAGATTATGTTTGAATGCTGGCTACATTGTACTGGCATAATGTGTTATTGCAGACTTTGCAAAATATGCTCATTCAGTTTTGGTTATCTGGGTATAAGGGGGGGGCTACTACAGCGAAATATTGTTTGTCCGCACATGACATTTTCATAAATTTGAGGACAATTTTGTCCAGAAGCCAGATTTGTAAACAAGATAACTGTCTAACTTTATATATGTTTAAAGTTATAGAACTACACGGAGTATTGTAGAGTTCACTTCTAATTTCAAATTTACGATCTATTGCTACATATTCACCGTTGCTTGCTATTTTGCTCGCAATATTTTTCAAACAAACTATGTCTTTATCTATTAAGCAAAAATTATCAAAAGATTTGATTGTAAGCGTATAATTTAAGAAAATGTCTTCAAAAAATTGCGGACTATAACATCCTGATATTAACGATCCGTTATAATGTCGTTTTTTGACGCCAATGTGGTTTCTTCTCGTTTTGCTATGGTATTTCGCACGAGCTCATTTCTCCATAACGATTACTTATCTGTTCCAATGGCTTTTCCGATTGCGTAGCTTTAGTTCTTTCATAAAGTTTTCAAACGGAAAAACGCTAAAATTGTCTAGTGTCCCAAACTGTTTAATATCAGTTAAGTGTAAAAGTCCATGAACGTTGTGCGATACGTATTCAGATCCGTAAATTATTATGAAACATTTAATAAAATATCTCAATAATTGGTAAAATATACATACTCTTATTTATTATGTATAAATTTTATATATATATACTATTACATAATATGTAACAGTACATACTAGTGTTTAATGCGTATATAAATTTTATATAGATAGATACTTTTATTGATCCAATCTGGGTTACAATTTTCACAACGATCCTTAAAAACTACCTTATATCTAAATTAACTCACAATCAACTTACATATACTACCTTAAACAAACTTACATCTATATATAATTGTATATATATATACTGTTACATATTCCCACACAACACATGGACGTCCTTTGGACGTCCGATATATGTTCTCAGAAGGCCCGGTTATGACGCTCATTTCCGGACGTCCGCAGAACGTCCAAAAGATGTCTTATGGATGTCCCATAATATCGTCCACGACTAAGACGTTTTAATGATGTCCTA
>NW_018021499.1:30603-32328 GCF_002006095.1 Pseudomyrmex gracilis
TGATGTTATAATTTTTATTCCAAAACACCCTATGGTACATAGCTATCTATCTCGAAACGTTTCTCTTACGGAAAACAGTTTTGTACAGCAAAGAAAGAATTTGCTGGGTCTACTACATTTTTTGTTTACATCAACGAAACGATTTGTTAAAGAAACTAACAAATAGATTCAACAAAACTTTATTTTCCGTGATTATTTAAAAACTATGTACTTTGATATGTTTTCATCACGAAAAAAATATTGAAAGAAAGAATTTTCTGGGCCTGATAAATGTTCAAATCGTTATATTACACCTAACCTTAAATAACTCAAAAAGGATTAATTGAAATTGGCTCTAAATTAAACTCGATTAATAGAATATTAAAACCTATCACATACTATAACAATTTTATTGAATAACATTTAATTTTACTCAAATTATCGTGAAAAAACGGAAACGCAATTTTTTTTACTTAACCTTAAAATTTTCGAAAAAAAACGAATCAATCTAATTCAAAATTTAGTCACTCAATTTCCATTATCTATCTTCCTATGTCAAAGGTTTGTTACTTCACCACACATAAGCTGCAATTTAAAAAAAAAGAGGTTATAATAACCTTAAAAAATTGAAAAGACTGATATGTCAAAATCGTGTTTAGGTTATAAAATGAACATTTTTCGAAAATAACCAAAATTTTTTTCTTGAAAAAAAAACAAAGACATAAATTTCTAAAATGGCTGATTACCCTCCAAATGAAATTGTAGATATGATTTTGATTTTAGGAGAGTATCGAGGAGTTTATGTTGATGCAGCCGCATTTTATGATGAACGTTATCCAAACAGACGGCACCCGAGTAACGTTACTATCCGAGATCTTACTCGTAGGGCTCAGGATAGACAACTCCGTCGAGAACGTCGTCATCACGAATATGGAAAAAATGACAATCGCGTTGTTACGGTCCTTGCATTAATCCACCTTAATCCTCACTATAGTTCTCGGCAAATTGGGTGTGTTTAGCCGAAGCTAGCGCTACGTAGCGCTACGTAGCGGCTTCATGTAGCAGTTGCAATTGCTGCGTTACTTCTGCTGGACAGTATGGCTACGCGTAGCATGTTCTAAGTAGTGGCCGCCATTTACAATAATACCGTCTCAATTATAATACTTTGACACTTTTTTTGCCATTTTTATAAATAATTAAAAAACAGTTTAGCAACCGAAGAATACAACGGCGATTTGTATACAAACATATTTGCGCTTACAAAAAGCGCTGCGCGTAGCAATACTGTCCAGCAGAAGTAACGCAGCAATTGCAACTGCTACATGAAGCCGCTACGTAGCGCTAGCTTCGGCTAAACACACCCATTGTAAGAGAACATGGAATACCAAAATCAACAGTTCTTAGAATTCTCCATGCCCAGAGGTATCATGCTTACCACATTTCACTAACTCAGGAACTAACGCTTCGGCAATTCGCAGAACGTCTTCAATTTTGTCACTGGGCCGTACAGAATCCAGAGTTATTTACTTTTCCAACAAGATATGTATAAGGCCTTACGAGCCATTCTCAAGATGTTTTGAGTAGAAACTTGTACGTATACAGGGTGTCTGATAATGACCGTATAACCGCTCGTAGGCAGGTAGAAGGGATTATTCTGAGTCGAAAAGTCCTGAACCATTTTTTTCTATTACATATGATAAAGGAGTAATTATTGAATAAAGTAAGCCAATCAGCGCCGACCTTTAG
>NW_018021499.1:33808-37021 GCF_002006095.1 Pseudomyrmex gracilis
CTTGTAAAAATTTACAAGTTGAATTCGTTACATGTGTATGTATATATATACACGTACAAGTTTCTACTCAAAACATCTTGAGAATGGCTCGTAAGGCCTTATACATATCTTGTTGGTAATTTCACGAGCCTTAAGTCATAATTGTTATTTACTTTTGTTATGTTTTCAGATGAAGCAATATTTAAAAATACTGGAGAACTAAACAGACATAATAGCCAGTACTGGTCAGATGTGAATCCACACTGACATAGAGGCGTTGATAACCAACATCGTTGGAGTCTAAACGTTTGGTGCGGGATCGTAAATGGCTATCTGATTGGCCCTTACTTTTTTGACGGCAATATAAATCAACATAATTTTTTAGAATTATTGAGAGACCATTTAACTGGCTTACTTGAAGATGTTGATTTGGAAACAAGGCGAAGAATGTGGATACAATTAGATGGTGCAACACCGCATTTTGCACGGATTGTAAGAACATTTTTAAACGAACAATACCCAAACCGGTGGATTGGACGCAGAGGTCCCATTGCATGGCCTTCTAACT
Organism: Pseudomyrmex gracilis; assembly: GCF_002006095.1. Classification (NCBI taxonomy): domain Eukaryota; kingdom Metazoa; phylum Arthropoda; class Insecta; order Hymenoptera; family Formicidae; genus Pseudomyrmex; species Pseudomyrmex gracilis. The sequence goes on from NW_018021499.1 coordinate 34,356, forward strand.
CACCTGACCTAACTTCACCTGATTTTTATCTGTGGGGATTTCTGAAAAACGTTTGTTTTGAACAGCAGCCAACAACAAGACAAGATATGATGGAGCGCATAAGAAGAACTTGTGCATCGATTCTAAGAAATGTCCTGCTTTCCACTGTAGCACATTTTTTGCGAAGATTTCAATTGTGCATTGAAGCGAATGGTGCTCAATTTGAGCACTTACTTAATGGCTAAGTTAACAGTCAAAGATGAGAGGCAAGAGAACTCACTCTAATCAAGCACCCCGAATCGTGAGAGGCAAGGGGACTCACGCTAATCTAGCACCCCGAAGGGAACATAGTCCTATTACGTCCACGTCGTTGTTTCTGGGTAGCGCAAAAAATAGGAAGTTAGCGCACTTAACATGTGGGATTTAATTGTTTCAAGAAAAATAAGCGACTAAACCTGTTGGCAAATATGGTTTCTAGGTAATGGGTGAGTTAAGGGATACGTGAATTAGCTCGCTTGTGGTGTAGAATCAAATAATCTTAAGAAAAATAAGCGACTAAACTCGCTGTCCCCAGGGTCTAGTGGGTAGGACTACTTACGATTTGGTAGAGGTGGTTTCTTGTAGGCATTGGGTGAATTATCAAAGGTTTTGCTTACAAAATAACTCTGACCTTAACACAACCTTCAGAATCGAGTCGAAGGTCAAAGTAATATTTGGTACCAGGACATAATCCTCTCCATCCCATGCAACTTTTGTCAGAAATATTTGGCTGTTTTTAAACTCTAAACACCTATTTTTTATCATTTTTAGCAAATATGGCCTTTATCTGACCTGGCCGTGACCTTGAAAAATTCAAAAATATTTCTTTTCAGTGTAAAGTTTCTCGCTCTTTTCAAATCTGGGATCAAAAGAACATGTTTCCGTTTACATCTCCTGTTTTTAATCTCTAAATATCCGTTTTTCAACATTTTTGGAAAATTTGACCTTTATTTGACCTTGCTGTGACCTTGAATGAATCGAAAATGAACATTTTAAGAATGAAATTTCCCGTCCTTTTTAAATCCAGGGTCAAAAGTAGGTGTTCCCATTTAAAAAAATCACTTTGACCTTGAAATGACCTTGAAAATGAGGTTCAAAGTCATGGTCATTGATACCATTAGTTGACCCCCTTTGCCCCCTACAACTTTTGTCTAAAACATTGTGTTGTACCTCACCAACATTCCGAGATATTTTCCATTATAGATTAAAATGGTCCACCCTGTATATATTATATATAAGTAGTAAAACTAAGAGAGTTCTAACCCAGGAGAAGTGTGCCCAGTTTTGACTCTCTTACAACACGCTGCAGCAATTGAAGGGGATACGCACACAGGCGAGCAGCCGTGTACGTGTGCGTTTGACGCTTCGGCCGTCTTCGGACGGTAAAAGAGAACAGAGATATGTCTACTGTCTTTCTTTTGACATAGCGTACGCGGCTAGCGCGAGCGGCTAAGCCTATTTATCATTTTTCGCCGTTTGTCCTTGTTGTTGCACTTATTTACTTACGGAAACATTCCGATTAAATAAAAAAATATTAACACTATAACAGAATAATTAGAACAATGAAACATATGAGGAGCATAAATGAAAAGTAAAGAATATAAATCCACTCTTGGCCAATATGTACATTTTTTTGTTTTAAACGAAAAAAGAAAAGTATACTTAATTATATATTTAGCAAAATTATTGTTACTATAAAATCCATAGAGAGATAAAAATATATTTTAATGTTGTTTGTTACGTAAAAAGTATTCTGTTAATATACTTTTTACTTTGCACTCGCAATTACATATAATATACATTAAAAGAAAAAAAAGTATTCTTGCAATAAGAAATTTATTGTATTTAAGGTTTAGAAACAAACTATGTACACATTGTTGCTCAACGGAAACCGCGAGAAGGTGGTAGTTTCTTCCGTCAAACACAATGCAAAACATTTGTTTTGTTTAATATTGTAATAAATGTTTATAGATACGTTTTGTAGCATAAATAATAATAATAATTAAAATAATTGAAATAATTCTACATGTTATAGTATAAAACATTGTTTCAATAAAAATATAAATAAATACAAATATATAAAAATTTATACACTATTTACAAAACCAATGTTGTGTATTTCCAAAAAAAATATAGATAGAACAGAAAAGTAAAAGCTTAGATAGAAAGGATAGAAGTAGAAAAGATAGAATAAGAAGATAGAAAGGAAGGAGAGATAGATAAGGAAAGAACAAATAGAATAGATAAAAAAAATTGAAAAAATATCTCAGACAGCACAAACTTTCAAGTGACATCTTAAAAACATTCGAAGTGCGTCCTTAAAAATAGCTTATTTTCCGGATGTCTTTAGGACGTATTTTGCAGGTCTATGCTGTCTGCGATAAAAAAAAGAATACAACATAAAAAAAGACGCGCAATACATAGAGAGTGTTATGATTATTTTAAAGTCACTTTACACGAGTTAAAATTAACAACAGAAGTCAGAACAAAAAAAATATTTAATTAAAATGCATCTATAAATAAATATATTTATTTATATATATAAGTAAACAATTAAATATATGTACATATACAGGGTCCGCCACTTAAATCCGGACAAAAATTTTTTTCTCGAAAAAGTTGTTTATTACAGAAAATATGAAAAAACA
>NW_018021499.1:42266-43669 GCF_002006095.1 Pseudomyrmex gracilis
GACTCGGCCATTTTAAGGTTATTAATGTCTTATCGACGTCTCTAACCTATCTTTAGGTCATATGGCACCTACTGCTGCATTCTAATATGATGGGAATGTCAAATTCAAATTTGTCCGGATTTAAGTGGCGGACCCTGTATATACAGGGTATAAAAAGTATCGGTACCGCAAAAAATCTTGAAAACTAAGCATGTTACAAAGAAGTGTTTCAGATAAAAGTTGTAAAGTTTTAAAGGATAGTTACTAATTTTATCAGTTTGAATGACATTCCCAAGGTCACAACAAGGCCAGCTTGATTTTTTTTAGTGGACCACTCTACTCTTTATTGCAAATTCTTAAAGCTTAATTTAAGAGCTTTTCAAGACATTATAATAGTTTATTTTCATTAAGTACTTTTTGACTTATGAGGGTTGAATTAGAGTATCGCCGGTATTAACATTGGTTGCGTTCAGCAGAACTCAGCGCTTAGCAAGCGCTTTGCGATTGTTGCTTGTCATTGGCATATACTTTCATATTTCTAATGGATTTATAGGAATAGGCCAATTAGAGACAATAAGCGCAAAGCGCTTGCTAAGCGCTGAGTTCTGCTGAACGCAGCCATTATTTATTGACGTTATTAATCATTTCAAATGTTGCTTTATCTAAAATAACTATGTTGAATAGGAAGTTAAGTTCTTTGTCAATTCTCTCCATTATTTGCTCATAAAATTCGTTTTGACCATAATCATCTTTGTAGAAAAAGTACCAGCGCGGTATTCTAATATTCAATTTTCATAACAAAAACTGCTTAATGAAAATAATCTTTATTATAATGTTTTGGAAAGCTCTTGTGAATTAAGCTATAAGAATCTGCAATTAAAAGTAGAGTGTTCCATTTAAAAAAATCAATGTATTATAGACTTGACCTTAGTGGCGCTTTCCAAAGTCACACTGATACAATTGATAAATAGATTTTTTTAAGCCCAAAAACTTTTATCTAAAACCTTTTTTCATAAAATGCCTAGTTTTCAAGATTTTTTGCGGTACCGATACTTGTTATTTACTCTGTATAATAAAATATAATGTCTTAGAAAAGAATGTTTTTATTATTTTAAACATAAATAAATTTATGTCTAAAATTTAATTTATAATTAAAAAGGTGTTAATTATACAACTTATATGCATACATATATATAATATATGAATAGCAAGACTCAAGTAGATTACTTCAGTGTTCTTCTACATATTTGAGGATACCCTTACGAAAAAGAACTATTGCCGATTACATATAAATATTACTGGCAATTACACAAGAATATTATTAGGTATTACAGAAAAAATTATTGGATATCACAGAAAATATTATTGGATATCACAGGAAGTATTACAGGTTATCACTGAGAATATTACTGGCAATTACACAG
>NW_018021499.1:48809-50267 GCF_002006095.1 Pseudomyrmex gracilis
GTTGAACAGTCTCACTCGACTCGCATGCTTGCCTTATCTCATTAGGTCAGTGTGCCGAGATATAATACACAAAAGTGTCGTGTGTCAAGTTGCGTTCCTCCGTTAGAACCCGATCGTAACCGTAGGTCAGGACGTAACATTACATTATCAAGTATGTCTACAGATTTAACAGTTTATATGTCACAAAACACACTTTGGCACGCTAGATAGAACCTCTAAGAATATTACAAAAGTATTAAAAAACACTTTGAACGCTTGCAGGAAGAGAAAGTATTGAACCAGTAAATTGTAGACACAAAGGTTATTTTTCCTGTCAAAACACTGCACGAAGCACTACGTAGTTCCCAAACTTTGCACCAGAAGAGAAAGACATGTTTATCCTTGTCTCTCTTATGTTATCTATCCTTGTTTTTGTTTGATTCGATCTCGAGAGATGGCGCCACCTACCCGATAGCGTAGCGATTGAGTAGGCGATTGAGTAAATTGAACAGCAAGAATAGTGTGAATACATTCGTGCCAAATTATAATTATTAATTTGTTTATCATTGTTTTGACATGAAGNAACAATCATTACATCAATATTAAAGTTGTAGACGATTTGTACGTCGATATTAAATACTTATATACAATTGTCAGTACTACGTAGAAATGTGTGATGTTTTATTGTTACATTTAGTTTTCCCAAACTGATTAACATTTAGCAAACTTACAAGATAATGGTACCATTAATCGTTTCTACGTTGTCCTGGTAAAACCTCAGTTTATTTTATTTTTAATACCAAAATGATTTATATAAATAAAAAGCAACTGTCGTTACAGTTATATAACTTAATATTAATATGGTAAGAAGCATTACGGGAATTGTTGGTGATTTCACATTGTAATTCAATCCTTGAAAAAATTGTATTATGACATATTATTTTTTAACAAACTCTTACTGATGAAGATCACAAAGATTGATCGAAACGTCTGATTACACACTATTTTTCAATAAATAAGACTGACATCTTGTATAACACTCGTATTACTGCCGTTCATTTAATCTTCCTATATAACTTAAATTTGTTATACTACTCAATTTTTTTAAGATAACATAACGAATTGTAATTCTGATATTTAATGCTTTTGTGTTGTATTAACATTCGAAAATGTTTTCTAAGTTTGAAAAAAGCGTTAATGTCATTATTATATGTATTAACGCGGTTCAAACCTTAAAAACATTCCTGAATGTTAATAACAAATTGTATATTGATGTAAAAAATACAAACGGTTACAAATATTTTAGTATTACTAAAAAAGTCACTTTACACATTTAAAAATTTTTTCAATAATTAACAATGTAAATGTGTATATATAAATTTATTTATTCATTTGTGTGTGTTTACTTATTAAGATTTATATTTTATATTTTATATTTTATATTTTATATTTTATATTTTATATTTTATATTTTATATT
>NW_018021499.1:51097-57599 GCF_002006095.1 Pseudomyrmex gracilis
CCATCTCTAATTGAGGATGATCGCATTTATTATCAATAATATTATATACATTTCCCAAGATTGTAAATCTCGGAAAAACGTTTCACATTGTCATACGCAACAAGCGCACAACGCAACATGAACGTGCCTCTCGTCTTTCATCTTGTCTAGCCGGCTTGATGGGAAGGAGACGGAACATCATAATAAGTCTGCACTCTTCCACGAGCCGAAGTGCCGAGCGTGACGTCACGCACACGGACGGCGGTTCTCGCTTGTGTGCGTGCTCCCAGTGACTCCCACCACCTCGGTGCTCTTGGTGCTAGCGGGTCAGAGTTTGCAACTCTGGTGACTAGTCAATATCCGAAGTAACCAAGCGTTTTGGGCAAAGTTCAAAACAGTCTTTTTTTTTCGGGTTTTGACACTGTTGTGTTTTTAGTCAATCTCAGGAGTAACCAACACGGCTGGTCAAAGTTGAAAATTCTGTGAAAACTTTGTTTTATCACTTCGAACTTTGACTAGTCAATCCCAGATAGGCACAAAATAAATCGGAAGATGTGTCAATCAGACTCAATCGGATAGACTAATATTAAAACAAGACTAAAGGTACGGTCCCATGCACTGTTATTCACCGTGTAACGTGTAACGCGTAAAAAATAAAATATAAAACATATTAAACACGTAATTTCTTTGATTGGTTACGCGTTACGCGTTACGCAAAAAATAACAGTGCATGGGATCGCACCCATAGATGTATAATATATAGACTGCGCGTTTGGCTGAAAAGATGTCTTCAACGTTGAGAGAGACAACATACTTTGAATAGTAACTCTTTCTTTGTCTATCAATGTCTATGGTGGGATCAGGGCCTACTGTTTCATACCACCTAACCTACCATCACCCCTTAATCTCTTTCACTCTTCTTCACCCCCACTATTTTTTTATCCCCTTTTCCACTACTATTCTATCAATCAGCGAAGACTTCTTTTTCCTCCACTACTTCGCTAGACAAAGATGAGGCTACTGTTCAACACCAGCTGTCTCTCTCAACGTTGAAGACATTTTCTTAACATGGCAAAGGTAGGGAACGCGCAGTCTATATATTATACGTCTATGATTGCACCTTAATTCTTTCATGTTCTTTTTGTTGTAAGCATATAGGCAGAGGGGGCTGCGCCCCCCTCCAGCTCCCCTAAAATCTAACCTAACCGTAACCTGTGTTACTACACTATCAATAGAAATGAATGAAAATTTTGCGAGGGAAAGTGCAGAAAGAAGAGTTTAGGTTTAGGTTAGGGTTAAGTTAGATTTACACGTTTACAACACCAACACAAAGAACATGAAAGAATTAGTCTTGTTTTAATACTAGTCTATCCAATTGAGTTTGATTGACACATTCTCCGATTTATTTTGTACTCATTGTACATGTAATGTACAGTGTTCCCCACCAAAATCCGGACAAATTGAATAATTTGTTTAAACACTATTTTCTTTGTCAAAATGTAAAAATTATAAAAAAAAACTTTTTGTTTATCACTAAAAGTGTCTTTTTAGAATAAAATTATTCTATATAACNCCCTTTTGCTTCGATGACTGCTTCGCTCCTCGTTCTAAAGCGCTGGCACGCTCTGTGCAACGCGCCTTTGTCTATATTGGCGAATGCCGTCTCGATAGCGGCTTGGAGAGATGTCTCGACTTGTTGATCACTCGTTCGATAACGCTCCACACGTAATAGTCCAAAGAATTTAAATCTGGACTGTTTGGAAGCCAGAATTCCTTGGACCAAAACATGTCCACATTATCCGACAGCCAGTTTTGAACCAAGTGACTCGTGTGGGCCGGTGCGCCGTTCTGCTGGAAAACGTACGGCCTCCCGGCAACCACAGTATCCATCCATGGCTTCACTACTCTTGTCAGAACACGTAAATAAACCTCTTTTGTGATGGTTTGGTTTTTTTTAAAAAAATGTACCATGACGTGACTCTCACTAAAGACGATGCCTAGGACGTGAACAGAAGCCGGAAACTTTATCTTTCCTATTCTGGGGACATCGTCGGGGTCGTAAGCGAGCCAACGGTCGTTCCTCCGGTTTACCTTGGCATCGACAAAAAAAATTTTGTTGTCCGAAAAAAACTTAATGCGTCCTGCAGCTTCGTTTTTCAACGAACAGAGAAGCAACTTACAGCGAGCAACTCTTTTCATCTTAGCAGTCTCAGAGAGCATTTGTCGGACTTTTATCACATAGGACTTGTAACGTAGGTCTTCTTCAGCAATTCGACACATTGTAGTATTACTCACACCCAATGTTTTTGCCAATTTCGTCAGAGACAGCCCTGGATCCTCTGAGATGAGTTCTTTGAGCCCTTTCGACAATTGCTGGTGTCCTTACCGACTTTTCTTTCGAATGACTCTTCCTCGTCGGGTTGGCAGAACCTTTTTTGGACGTCTCCAAAGCCAAATATTTAGCTGCAACATCATAAACGGTCGATCTCGGGTATCCAAAGAACCGAATAATTTCGGTCGGCGAATGTCCAGCGCGAAGGCCTTCGATTATCGCCGCTCTTCTATTATATTCCGCACTCGATCTTATCTGCTCGGATATTTTGCGGTTATTACAAACATTTGACTTGCCCGAACGTCAACAACGACCTACCGCAAAAGTCAAATAAGGCGGAAAATTTAAAGTTAAATTTGTCCGGATTTTGATGGCGGACCTGTATAGTACAAATAAATGCGCGAAACGGTACGCGCAGCTCAAGGTTTGATTCTTTAGATTTCAACTTTGACCAGACGTATTGGTTATTCCTGAGATTGACTAAAAACACAACAGTCAAAATCCGAAAAATAAGACTGTTTTGAACTTTGTCCACAACGTCCTTGATAGCCACCTGTCTACGTTTTTGCTGTCATGTTGCCGAAAACAAAACGCTTGAGTTTTCAGCAAATTTAAAACAAGGTGACTCAGGCATTTGTTTTTGGTTTGACATGACACGTATTCAACATGTGTTGCCGACAACTTGCTGAAAGTTTGTGCTGTCTGGGATATTTTTTCAATTTTTTTTATCTATTCTATTTGTTCTTTCCTTATCTATCTCTCCTTCCTTTCTATCTTCTTATTCTGTCTATCTTTTCTACTTCTATCCTTTCTATCTAAGCTTTTACCTGTCCTGTTCTATCTATATTTATTTTGGAAATACACAACATTGGTTTGGTAAATAGTGTATAAATTTTTATATGTTTGTATTTATTTTTATATTTTTATTGAAACAATGTTTTATACTATAACATGTAGAATTATTTCAATTATTTTAATTATTATTATTATTTATGCTAAAAAACGTATATATAAACATTTATTACAATATTAAACGAAACAAATGTTTTGCATTGTGTTTGACGGAAGAAACCACCACCTTTTCGCGGTTTCCGTCGAGCAACAATGTGTACATAGTTTGTTTCTAAACCTTAAGTACATTAAAAATAGAATACTTTTTACGTAACAAACAACATTAAAATATAACAATTAGCGATTGACTGAGAATTAATCTCGGGCTTTGACGTCTTTTAAACAAATAAATAATATATAAATAGTCGTAAAGAGTTGCTGCGCATCATCACCGGCTGCGTTGGGAAGATGAGAATGTTGCATACCGCAGAGCAAGGAAATTGATTACAACAGCTATTTGTAACACAGTAGAAACTGATAAGAACGCGTCTCATCTCGTCTATGTTAAAGGTCTCGAGAAACGTGACTGGCTAGCTGATATTCTCGATACTGACGTACAACATGGATTAATTATCAAAACATTGGATGCAGAGTAGGATGATAGTGTGTCTTTAAAGAAAATAAACGTATCAAACTGTCTACGATGTGAAAAACATGTGAAACATTGCGCATTACAAAATGTATTTAAAATATTTACTTGGTGGTCTAAACGACAATAAAATGTTATATGCAACAATTTTAGTTGTTTTACTACCTTTCTCCATAGCATATTTATATAGATTAACGGTATTAATTGCGGTTTAACGCGGTTTCATAATTGATCGTGGTTCGGTTCTAGTTAAACATAGTTTGTTTGCGGTTTAACATGGTTCGTTTATGGTTAAACATGGTTTGTTTATGGTTTGCTTATGATTAAACATGGTTTGTGCGTGGTTTGCTTATGGTTAAACGTGGTTTGTTTACGGTTAAACATGGTTTGTTCGTAGTTTGCTTATGGTTGAACGTGGTTTGTTTATGGTTTGTTTGCGGTTAAACGTGATTCAATTATGGTTAAACATGGTTCGCTTATTGTTGAACGTAGTTATCCGACAGAAGTTTTACATTTTGTAGAAGTTATGAATCATATGTAACGATTGCGCAATTGTTATTTTCTACGCAGTTAGCGTAGTAACTACGCAGTTAGCAATTTGTGCTGACTTTTTTTTTTTACTTTACTATAGAATAAGATTATGTTACTGTAGTATCTGATCAAATTGGTGAAATCTGATATCCGAAAAAAACTGCATATTTTGGGGAATATATAAGTCAAGTAGTAATTTTGTCATCATTTTTTTTTTAATACGCAATTAGCAACTTTTTGCTGTTAACAGCAATTTTTATCTTAATATAGGATTATGTTACTTTAATACGTGATCAAATCGGTGAAATCTGATACCGACAAAAACAACTACATATTTTGCATAAACTTTACGCGCATGCATATAAAAACTATTTTTCATCATGAATAAAATTTAAATATAAAGACTGAATACTACCGTCTTGTTATTTCTCGCTAAAACAATTGCAATTCTGCAACTTTGCGCTCTTGCTAAAAACTGCACCTCTGCAACTTTGCGCATACTGCGTATAATGTTGCATACCGCGGCACATATCAAAATAAATATGTATAATTTACAGTTTTATATAAGAATAAATGCCTTAAATATGTACAATACATAGGTGCTGTTTTTCGTATATAACAACATATATTTCTTGGAATCGCCATAGTGTTGCACATTTAAAAAATGTTACTTCACGCTGAAAATAAAAATGCAACATTGCACAATCTCGCAAGAAAACTGCAACTCTGCAACTTTACGCGCACTGCGTATAAGGTTACGTGCAACAATACATAGTTGCTGTAATTTATTCCGTGAAAATATATACATAGAAACAATCTTAATAAAATGTGAATATAAAAAAAATGAATAGTACGGCTTTGTTACTTTGCGCTAAAAATTTAAAAAACTGCAACTGTGCACGTTCTCGCTAAAAAAACTGCAACTTTAAGCCTGTTCTACATTGATCGCAAGCGCAAACGCAAGGAACAGGTCTAATAGAATTGAATATATTACTCGTACTGATTAAATCAGCCAATTGACCAGCGTGATTGGTCATTTCTACGAGATCTATACCTTGCGTTTGCGCTTGCGATCAATGTAGAACGGGCTTTACGCGCACTGCGTGTAATGTTACATACCGCGGCACATGCCAAAAATCTATGTACAACAATACATAGTTGATATTTGATGCTTTCGCGGTGTGTAGTATTAACATACAAAGATGTTTTTTCGGGTTTGAACCGCGTTAGTGTCATTTTTATACCGACGTTTCGTGAACATTACAGCTCACTTCATCAGGGTTTGAAGAGCAGCCTGATACTGAGATGCTTTTGGTCAGGTGTTCCCTTTTTATAGCGCTAGATTGGAGTGGTGGAGGAGGGGTGGAATGGTAACAAGGAGAGGAGGATGTGTTATAGCAAGATGGAATGCCATAGTGAACTAGTCATATGTCCATTGTCTCTATTGTTTGGATGTTTGTATATCTCCAGAGATTCCGTATACTTTCTAGGGAAGTAAGCCCTAGTTTTGTTTAGTACTTGGGTTTGGTCAAACATAATTTTGTGACCAGTTTCCAAATGGTGTTCTGCTAATGCCGATTGTGAGTAATGTTTTAGACGTACTGCTGTTCTTCGAACAGCTGATGTTCTTTTAGTCGTGTGCTTATCATTCTACCAGTTTCACCTATGTATACTTTACCGCATGAACAAGGTATTTTGTATACTCCTGGTGTGTCTAATGGCGGTCTTTTGTCTTTTGAATTGTTAAGAATCTGTCCTATTTTATTCGGTGGTTTGTAGACCGTTTGTATGTTGTGTTTGTTCAAAATTCTGCCAATCTTATCTGTGACACCCTTTATGTATGGGAGGTAAGTGGTTCGTTTCTTTAAGTTTGTTGTTTGTTCTAGTGCTGGTATATTTTGAGTGGTGATAGAGGATTTATTTTGATGTTTTTTAATTACTTTGTTTATTTGTTGCAGTGTGTAGCCATTTTGTTGTAGAGTGTTTTTTAATTCTTTGAGTTCGTTTTGAATGCTGTCTTTGTCGCATATAGTAAATGCTCTATAGATCAATCAACAAGTTTATTACAACTTGTTTTTGGGCTGGGTGATGATGTGTAAATATCGATTGATGTGGGTGCGTTTTCTATAGATTTGGTGGCCTAAAGAGCCGTCTGGTTTTCTTGTGACCAGAACATCTAA
>NW_018021500.1:0-1279 GCF_002006095.1 Pseudomyrmex gracilis
TTCCCGAGAAACTAGGTTTGTGGAACCAATCACAAACTATTGTATTGTTTATCAGGATAATATTCAAATCAAGAAAGCTTAGTTGGTTATTAGACTGTAACTCATGCGTAAATTGAATTCTATGGTGGACAGAATTGAAAGAATTCAGAACATCTTCCAATTTTTCATTAGGAAAAGACAATGCTATGTCATCTACGTATCGGAAGTAGAATGGTATGTTAAATTTAATTGAGTTTAACGCTTTGTGTTCTAAATTTTGGAGTGTTAAATCTGCGATAACAGGTGATAATGGTGAACCCATAGGTGTTCCAAATGTTTGTTTGTAAATTTTGTTATTGAATATGAAGTACGTAGATGACAAAACAAACTCAACCGCCGACATAAACTTAGTGCAACTAATCTTGGTATGCATTTTGATGAATCTCCACCTGCTTGCAACTGCCTCTAAGGCCAAATCAATCGGTACATTAGTGAAGAGAGGAACTACATCTAACGAACAAAGAGTGTAATTCTCTTCCAATCTCAATCCAGATAGCATATTGGACAGGTGAAAACCATCTTTTACATAGAATGGAAAGTTTGGTGTATTTTTGTACAATATTTTATGTAAGTAACATGCAAACTTATGTAACGGACTATTAATGGTAGAAACAATCAGTCTTAAAGGGTGATTGTTTTTATGTATTTTTGGGACTTCATAAGCTCTAGGAAGCAATGCATCACTCGTAACAAGATATTTTTTTGTGTTAACATCAATGTAACCTTTGTTGGTCCATCTGTTTAATATTTCTTTTAAATTGTGCTCTATTTTCTTTATGGGATTTTTATTTATAGTTATATATGTGTTTTGATCGTTTCACAAGTTATTCATTTTATTAATGTAGTCATTTTTAAGGATAGCGACTGTGATAATGTTTGATTGGGACTCCCCAGAAATATTAGATATTGAATTTAATTACTCCAAAAGATTGACATCGGAAATGTTGTACATTAAAATGTAAAGACATGGTCTCAATAAAATGCAAGATACGGAAATGTTAGACGATTTATACTTACCGCTATTGAATAGACTCAAGTAAAATTTTCATTGACACTATTGTAAACATGCCTTAAGACAGAAAACATTCTCATTCAGCCACATGTATTTTAGTCTAAACGACATCCTTGACTCAACAACACTGTTTTATTATATTGACCAATATCAACATTCTATTTTACATTAACTGATAATGTCGTTATTTTAAATGTGAGAAGGTTTTTTTTTTTTAATAGAGGTATG
>NW_018021500.1:6859-8088 GCF_002006095.1 Pseudomyrmex gracilis
GGAAACTGTACATGTATATATATACATACACATGTAACAAATTCAACTTGTAAATTTTTACAAGTGAGTGTTTTTTTGAGTTGAAAACTCAATTCCTCAAATCATACGGAATGCTAAATTTGCATCTCACATATGACTGATTTAAGTACTTAGTTTGCAATTCAAAAAATNTAAGATTATTTAAATATCAATTATCAAATTGAAAAATAACCTTCTATACTTACAAACTGCAGTACTGCTTCATCGGTGTTTTTTAGTAATGAATCAAATTTTCGTATTTTCTCAATAGAGCTAAGAGGTAAAATTTGTGTAATGAGACTATCGGTGCTATCTTTCATTGTACCAGTACTGCTTTTTTATGCATTCTCGCGCCTGGTTATACGTTGCTTAATGTCTTGTAACATTAAATGTAATGTTGCCTGCATCTGTATTACTTGTTTTAGATATTCTGCAATACAACTCCTGATATTACATATCAAAGTATATATAAATAATTAATAAAATTTGGCGTGTAATGTGTCAAACTAGCAAAAACATTTGGTCGATGCAAGGTGTTAGATGTTTGTATAAAAATATGTATATAATTTTATTTAATTACACATGTAAATTAATTCAACTAAAATTCATTTAAAAATTCACCTGGGATGCTAGACACATTTGCATCACATATAAATGAAATACTTAGAATACATCCCCTTTTAATAAAAATTTGGAAGAGATCTGGGTTCGACTCCTGATGTTTGTCAAGACGTTTTCTGTTTGCAATAGAATTTTTAATTTTGATAATAAAGTAATTTAGATATTTNATTTGATATTTTATTTATATGATGTGATGCAAATCAAGCATTTTAAATGAAGTTTTTGAGTGAATTTCAGTTCACATTATTGTGTAATTTACACGTTTAAATGCATAAAATTATATATTTTGCATAAACATCTAGCATTTTGNGACGCATTGCAAAATCTTTGCTATATATAAACAATATAACATCATATAATATGCAGAATAAATAAATAAATTATATAATTTGTCATATATATATATATATATATTATATATATATACAGGGTGTCCCAGAATTGGTTTAACATCGCTTGTACACAGGTAGAAGGAATAAAACTAAGGTGAAAAGTCCTATACCATTTTGCTAGATTCGCAATAGTTACTGAGATTTTAATTAACAAAGATCCGCGAATAAGCATGCATCGGGCTGTCTTACGCGCGTAAG
>NW_018021500.1:8518-14342 GCF_002006095.1 Pseudomyrmex gracilis
TATATATATAATATTTGTAAACATATGTAAAGATGTACTAATTTTCTGAACATACTCTTTATACTGGAATCCTGTTCTGCCTTCTCACGTATCTTAGTGGATGGAACATCATCTANATATGTTTCGAAATATTAATATTATACAATAATCAAAAAGTTTTGATATTTTAATATTATACCTTCTAATACCGAAACGTATCGGAAATATTAAATAATTGCAGTTTATTGAATTTCATAAAATCCTTTCTCTCATCTGAAAATGTACATTATAATAAGTACAACAGTTATACCTATAACAGTTGAAATTATGTACCGTAATAACAATAACAATAACAATAACAGTAACAGTAACAGTAACAGTAACAGTAACAGTAACAGTAACAGTAACAACAACAATAACAATAACAATAACAATAACAATAATAATAATAATATGTACATACATACATAGACAGGGTGATTCAGAACAACCCGTTATCCTTGAAAATACATATTCTTGACTAAATTCTAAGACAACTTTTTATTTGGCAAAATTTTGTCTGAAGCTTATTTTTTGGGTTACTAATAAAAATAGTTGACGTACCATAAGTCGGAATTAAAAGGTAGGCAGGGGCGGCGCAACTCACCGTAATTGACAGTGATTTATGTGATGAACGGATTAAATGATACAAATTACGAATGAGTAAATAAATAAGTAAAAGAAAAAAAGAGAGAGAGAGACAGAAAAAGATACAGAAACAATGCGTAGCGATCAGCTGATCGCGTCAGGCACCACACGTAATCGCCCGCGTTTCTGACGGTGAGTTGCGCCGTCCCTGCCTACCTCTTGCATCCGACTTGTGGTAAGTCAACTATTTTTATTAATAACTCAAAAAGTAAGCTTCAGACAAAATTTTGCCAAATAAAAAGTTGTCGTAAAATGTAGTCAAGAATATGTATTTTCAAGGATAATGGGTTGTTGTAAATCACCCTGTATACATACATATATATATATACCACTATAAAAATGTGAGGATTCAGTGGTATTACTATAGCTTGCATCATTAATATTTTTTTTTTTTTAGAATGTCTACAGATTTATTATTATTATAAATATCGTTTTCAATACAAATTTTTCGGGACACGATGGTAGGGTAGAAAGTTTTGCGCTTATGCCGACTACTCTTTCTATAAAATATAAAATATACAATTTTCAATCTTAATTTTTTGATATTAGCTTATAGTATTAAAAAAACNAAACTCTTCTTTTGTATATTACTTCTTTATACTACAGTTTTATCTTTCTCAAAAACAATTTTTCAAAATACATTTTTAACACTTGAAAATAATATTAGTATATAACTTGCGATTATTAATATTTATCAATAATTTCCAGCAGTGTACAAACGTGCAAATATAAATATAACATCAAACTATACAAAGACACTTTACAAAATTCAATTGTAAGCAAGATAAAGAATAAGAAAACATATGTAATTCTAATATACATAAAACATATGCCTATTCTTACCAACATTCATCAAACTTTATCCGAAGTTCAAATTTTTTCCAAATAAAGACTAAGGTTAAAGTTTAATCAACTTTGGTAGAAATGGACAATAATAAAACATGTGCTTATAGTACGTACTCTTTGCNTTGCATGGTTTAGATACGCAGTTATCGCTTAATTTACTCTTCTTTGCTGCTATAACAATTGAACACTATGTGTTGTCTTTTTCCGCGTCCTAATCGTTCTTCGTCTGTAGTGTGATAAGTAGCATCAGCTGCACTTTTCCTAGCAGATTCAAGAGAAGCTACAAAAAATGAAAAAAATTGATATTTATTACACACTCATTTGTAATTATTTTTTTTTAAAGAATTGCAGTTCTTGTATAAAATACAATAATCATGATAAACATATTTTTTAATTGCACTTTTACATTGGAACAATACTAATATAATATAATAATACTAGAATATAAAAAAAGCAAAATATTTTAATACATAAACTTACTGCAATATTTTACTATGTCAACTTTGTGTAGATTCCATGAATCAAAGGTAGGGCTTGTGCAATTTGCTANTAACAATGAAGCGTTAGTTTTACGAGGAGGCCATCAGCCTCCACCACCAAAACTACTTATTTTCATCTGTTATAAGCCACGCCGTTGATATTTCAGAATAACTTTTATCTGAGAGAAATTGTACTACGGAATATTTCTTATTTTTGTTTAATTTGCCACAATCTATTTTTTGTTTCAAATAAGCTATAAAAAAAAACAAGATTTTATTAATATGTGTGCGTTAGTAAACAAAATCTTTAATGTTACATGTTTAAATTAAAAAGCTTGTTAGCTATGTATTACGTTAATGTAATTGTTATAAACAATGATACAACAAATTTCTTATTAATAATATAATTAATAAGATAAGTAATAAATATCGTTTAAAATATTATTGGTTCTTTAACAGTGACATTTTGTGATTTTATTTATACTTTTATGATATTTTATTGAAATATTGCACAATTATTAAACAATTAATAAAAAACATTAAACTAATCAACTCATCTTTGAAATGTTTGTTGAATGTTAAAGTTTGTTGATAATACAGAATTTGTAACAATTCTTTTAAATTTCTGTTTTATACAAAAATGAAGAACTATCGCAAAATCAAATTGTAAAATTGTTTTAAGAATGTTTTTAAAATTCCTTTAATTTCCTTGAAATCTGTACAAAAAAAAACAATATTTTGTATAACATATTTATTTCATCTAATTCTTGATATGAAGAAGCGGTATTGTAATGTAGGAATCAACTGCGTCAATATTTTTTTTATTAGACATTTTCTTTTTATTTGTGTCACTGGAACTGTGATTATGTCATAAGTAGTTGTCTTTGATATAATAAATATACTTAATCTTTCTGAAGAACATGGCGTAGTAAAAAAAGATTTTGGATTTAAGAATCGTTGCACTCGAAAATAAAATATATTTTTCTCTTCAAGTACATCCAAAATAAAGATCATTCAGTAAAGCACATTTGTCGATATCATTTATTGCAATTTTGAAGCTTGTATATTGAAAATGTGAAAGTTTGTTTTTGCTTGTGTAAACAACAATTGGATATTTTATTATAGAACACTGTATAATTGGTTGCCTTAATTCTTCCAAGATACGGTTAGTGAATTCCTGCAAAGGTTTTCCAGATTGATGCAATTTTTTTTAAATTTTGCATATTATTCTCATACTTAAAGCAACTAAAATATCTAGACAACCAAAATTTTTGACATCATTTGTTAAATGCAATAGATTGTGAACGTTATGCGATAGATATTTATCACCATAAATAGTCCCGTAATTAGAGACAAACCATAATAATAATGAGTTTGCATACAAATTAGATTTTATACATAACTGCGGGTCAGTCATTATTCTCATCACAACACTAAGAGCAAGAAAATGATTGTAACAAATTGGCAATAATTTTGCTTTTATTATGACCATACCAGTATATAGTAAAACTTGTTGAAATTCCGTAGCTTTCCAATGATCTATATCATTTATACTTCGAGGTTTTCTTGCAAACTCAAAAGGAATACAATGTCTAATTGCGATTAAATGTTGCAAAAAACTGAATTAACATCTTCTGTTGATAATCTAATGTCTTTACTTCCTCTTAGCCAAAATTGCAATAAACGTTTCATGACATCTAGGCACACTAGATGCATATAATCTAGTGAGATTTGCGAAATCATTCCAATTGAAAAGTTTTCTAATATAGAATTGNTGATGCAATTTTTTTTAAATTTTGCATATTATTCTCATACTTAAAGCAACTAAAATATCTAGACAACCAAAATTTTTGACATCATTTGTTAAATGCAATAGATTGTGAACGTTATGCGATAGATATTTATCACCATAAATAGTCCCGTAATTAGAGACAAACCATAATAATAATGAGTTTGCATACAAATTAGATTTTATACATAACTGCGGGTCAGTCATTATTCTCATCACAACACTAAGAGCAAGAAAATGATTGTAACAAATTGGCAATAATTTTGCTTTTATTATGACCATACCAGTATATAGTAAAACTTGTTGAAATTCCGTAGCTTTCCAATGATCTATATCATTTATACTTCGAGGTTTTCTTGCAAACTCAAAAGGAATACAATGTCTAATTGCGATTAAATGTTGCAAAAAACTGAATTAACATCTTCTGTTGATAATCTAATGTCTTTACTTCCTCTTAGCCAAAATTGCAATAAACGTTTCATGACATCTAGGCACACTAGATGCATATAATCTAGTGAGATTTGCGAAATCATTCCAATTGAAAAGTTTTCTAATATAGAATTGCCTTTATGTTCAGGTTGAATTTTATTTTCAAAAGAATTATTTGTACGTAAAATATTGTTTGTTTCGGGAAAAAAAATAACTCTATTCTGAACAAAATCGCCTTCTTGTATGCATTTTGAACATGAAGAATACCCAGTATGTCCTTTTGTGTAATGAATGACCTAGCTGAAGCATTACATAATATAGCGTTACTACTAACTGTATACTTATTATTACAAACAATTAAATCATTTTTAAAGAGAAATATAAATTCATTAACAAACTGGGCTAGAAATTCATTTGCGCTATCCGGTTTGCTCATACCATGATACATCCTAATTATAAATGGTAAAGTATAAATGTTAATTCCTTCAATAGATGCCATTATATGCCAGAATTGGCTATTTGAGCTTTTTGAAAGTGGTAAACCATCAATATTGATATTAATCTTAATTTTATTTGTGTTAATATATCTGGAATATATTCTTATGGATCGCTCTAGACCTAATGCAAGACCAAAATGTGCATAATGACCATTACTGATTGTTTTAATTTTTGCAGATGCGTTCCTTAATGTATGGACTAAAGTCCTACAATCACCAGGCAATTCTACATGACCATGTTTTTTCAGAATTTTAAGTAACTTATTTCCACTGTTATGCAAAATGTTGTGTTCTATAATAAAATTTTGTAAATCTGTCCATAAACTTTGTTCATTATTGCAATGAGATATATCAATCATTGCAGATATGTCACTATTTGATGCAAGAATGTGCTCTTCTTTTTTTCTATATTACATTAGTCTACTAAATATTCATTTTTTTTATTTACATCTGCAAGGAATAAATTACTTACACATATGCTACGATATGTAACTGAAGTATTAGTCGCTTTTTCAGTCACATTAGATGACGTATTTGATATCGACTCTAATAAATCAAAATATTTATTTCTTAATTTATTAACAATTTGATTTTTTCGTCTTTTAGATAAATATTTAATATCCTTTGGCATGATGTGGACATATACTGCAAATAACAATAATATACATTTGAAGATAAATGTTTATATGTAATGATAAATGTTTCTATAGTGTCATAGAAGTGTTTAAAAATTTTCGATTTTTATTACTATAAATTGCTTACAATATGTTTTACATAAAATTTTTATTTTGCATATTATAATAAAAGTTATTTTAGTTAAAAGTTCTTTATATTTTAAAATAACAAATACATTTGCACAAAATTTTAATTGAGCTGGAAAGAAGCTAAGAAAAACTTTCAAAATTTGAGTCTCTCTCTTCTAAATGATAATCAATACGTAAATTATTTGAACATAATGTATAGATATCGTGTATTACACACATACACACAACACACACACACACATCTACATACACATATACACACACAAATATATATATATATATATGTATATATATGGGTGATACTCTATTGACCACAGTACGATTCGACACCGCTCGATTCGACACAGATTTATT
>NW_018021500.1:16638-32261 GCF_002006095.1 Pseudomyrmex gracilis
CTGTGTTCGACATTGACAAATAATAAAAAAAGTCGCACTAAATGATGACCTATATGTGTAATTAACAATTGGTGAATAAATTTTTCATTATCTGCATACTTTTTTAAAATGACTTTTTACCGCTTTTTCGGTCATTTGCCCCAATGTGCGCCGGTCGAAACATAAACCGACATATCGACGTGGCGCAACCACGCACGTAGCATGCGCCGCGTGCGTGGCCAAGCGCAACAAGTGCTTTACTTGTAGTGAAGTATTTACACTACAGTCAAATACATATAATTAACAATTAGTAAATAAATCAAGCAATGCATCAAGCAATAAGAGTGGCCAAAAGCAGTAGTCGAGAAAAAGTTATACTTACAGAAACAGAGCCGATAATAGGATTACAATCGAGAACAAACAAGAATGACGCATACGTGACGAAAATTTAGTAGTTTGGTGCTTTTCTGGACCGTAATGTTAGTTTATACGCTATTCTTCGTTTAGTAAGCTGTATAAGCTGTATACTGAAAACAAAATAACAGTTGCAATACACCCGTAAATTGCCCTTAAATATTTACTGCGGCCGTAACGCACGTCCGCCCGTTACGGCCGCCTTTGTCCAACTTGTACACGTGACGAATTGAACTGCGCATATGGAGACGAGTGAAACTGGATGCGTTCAGACAACTCAACAGTTGCACAACGATTGAAAGATAATCACTTATGATTGGATGATACTTTTGGAATTGTAGCTGATTTTGAGGAATAGTCCTATAATAAGTGATGATCTCTCAACCGTTGAGTTTTCTGAACGTAACCACTGAATACGTTCAGCAGAACAAGCTGCTTTGTAGCATTCAAACGTGATTGCCTCTTACTTTTAGAACCAACTAATCAACGTCGAGTTTTGACAAGACAGCGATTCTTCAGAACGCAGCTAATGGTATTAAATACGCGTAAAAGTATGCTTGGAGAATATATGATAGGTAATATATTTTATACTTACCTTATATATTACATTATTTGAGCGTTATAATACTTTTAACTTAATTTCTCATAAATTTTTCTCACATAACGTTATTATCAAGTAACAACGCTAATATAATAATTTTCGCACAGTTATAAAAAATTTTATAACAGTTATGTAACTGTTGTACTACTATTAAGTTGCGATTATATATTGATAAATAATCTAACATATAAGAGCAATGTTAACATCATATAACATTTGTTATGTAACATATTACATATCACTTATATTGCTGGTATAATATTATTGCCAGCTAATAACAAAGCAATATAATATCTACATAACATACTTATATTAAAGTCATTAAATTAAGTTATATAACATCAATGTTACTCAAGAATAACAGCTGTTATATTACATGTTACTTTTATGTTATGTAGAACTTATATTCTGTGTTTGCTGGGTTGTCATAGTTGCATTACAGTCGCACGTCCGACGAAACCGTACGAATATTTCCTTTCGCACAGCGTAGTCATTGGTCACATAAGCTCACCAGTTCTCTGCAAGTGCTGCGGAACCAGACTTAAGATTATTCTATTTCTCGAGGACTGTCCAATATGCCTAGAAAAATACTTTCAGTTTTTAACCTCACACGTCCCTCGTGCACATTTCTATTGCTTGTCTGACCCCACGTTGTATCTCCATTACGGTCCGCCCGTTTAAAACGGAAAGTTGCAGATATCCGAGGTGGTATTTCCTTTTTTTAGTCGCGTAGCGATCCAACGTAAAACTCCCTAGGAACACGAAAACGCTACTCGACTGTGGGGCTTTCCGAAACGGTTTCAATTTCTGCTAATCTTAGGACGTAACAAAGCACAGTTCCTTTGTGTTCTTCCGAGGCGAGAACACTTCCGTAATCTTATCTGTGCGACATTTTTGAGCCATGAGCTCGTGAGAAAAGTTTTGTTCCCAATACAGCGGGACTTCCCCATTAGAACTACGCCCCTATTGGCAATGAATGGGAGACTTCTACCCACATTGCGATTGCCCACAGTCACTATTGCCCACGTTCCTTTTGCCCACATTGCGATTGCTCACGTTGCAATTGCCCACGTTGCGATTGGCCACAAGTTGCTTTTGCCCACGTTGCGATTGCCTACAAGTTGCTTTAGCTCACGTTGCGATTGCCCAAAAGTTGCTTTTACTCACGAATTGCTTTTGCCCACGTTGCAATGGCCCACGTTGCAATTGCCCACGTTGCGATTGCTCACGTTGCGATTGTAACGTTGTGAATGAATTTTTCAGTGACGTTTTATGTTTATTTTATAAACGTTTCACAAACGTTACACGTGGAANATTGTGCACAAACTTTACAGTACCGATATAAAAGTATAAAATCATTGTATCAATAGTTAGACTTTGCCTTCTGTGAAAAATCAAACTATAAAAAATAATTAAGGCAAAAAAACTTGGCGTGGCTGCACCGAAATCTAACTTAACCTAAAGCAAACGTGTTTTATTTTATTTTCGCGTTTTATGTCACATAAAAAACCAAACCAGTCAGCATTGCACTACAAGTGAAATAATTCTTACATTAAGCAATTACAAATTTTCATAGGATTTTTACTTTTCCTTGTCTGGTTTAGAGAGAACAATGCTATTTTTCTAAAACTAATTATATAAAATAAATATTTTATTTTTACATTGACGATTAAGTCTATATGTAGATAAAAACAAACAATTTGTTATACTTTACTTGAAGTATATATAATTCTTGGGTGTCGAGAAGGTTGGTTGGTGAGAAGAATAAGTTCTACTATGGAACTTATTTAAATATCCTTTATTGCTCCTTAGATGTTCTTTTCCTTACACGGCTGTTTGTAACTCACTGTGGTACACTCTCCGGCTTGCGGAGCCTCACAGTGAGTTTAGCAGTCAGATCGCGATCTCTGCCCTACTTCATCCGCGCGATCGATTTATAGTAGATCGATCGCGCAATTCAGCAGGCCCATTAGTCCTAGCAACGGCCGTGCTAGTTACCGGTGCCGGTGTCGACACATGCCGCGTTGCACTTCGGACAATACGGCGATGTGTCGCACCCTGTGGCAACCAGCAGTTCTTCCTAGAACTGCTGTTGCCTTGCAACCTAACCAGGTCATTGAGCAATGACAGTGATGTCTCATTACATATCTCAATGACCTCACTTTACTTAACTCTACTTTAAAAACTGCTACACATTTCCCCTCTTTCGGGAAAAAGGAAAATGTATGCAACCGACATTTTCCGTTACAAAACTTGTTACAACCTTAAAATACCTGACTACAATCATAACTATTTTACAATATTTGATTATACTTACAACACTATTTGATACTTACAACGCTACCGTTTCTATGTTTTGTGCACAAGCATTTTTCTATCTTTCTCGCCGTTCCGCACTGCGTAACTCTAGAGAAATACGTGCTAATTTTCTTTTTTCCTATTTTGATTTTCTTATAAACAATTACTTCTATGATTATTACTATTACTGTAACGCCTGACATAGTTAGGTAGATAAATAACGGATTTTCGTACAACAAACCGGTACTTTTATCCATCTCATCCGTTAATTCCGTTACTTCCGCCCGCAACTTTTTAAATTGTGTCTTATTTTCTGTCACACTTTCTAGTTCTAGCGGTTTGCTCTTAGCCGCGCGACTTACTGCCTTGACTTTCGACAGGTTGAACCGCGGCAAATACATATTGATCTGTACACCGTTTATTACTTTATTTGTACAAATCGATATGCTTAAAGTTTTCAACTTGCAATACTCCGCCAACTCTATCTTTCCAACTCCGTCTACGACCTCGCTTTGTTCCTGTTGATTTTTGCAGGAAACCAGCACTGACTCGCTTTTCAGGGTCAAATACAACTACACACGCATTGTTTCTAATTTTATCCATATTGTGTGATTTGTCACTACCGTTTCTTCTTTACAGTTTGAAAAGTCTCCTGACTCGCTAACATAAGCTTGCACTTTACAAGGTGTATCCTTGTGCACTTTGTACACTGACTCGACGTTATTACATACGTAATTGTTTTTTACATGTTTGCACCGATCTAACTGATTTCTCGTTACGACTGAGTACGTCTGCCTGTTTGCATCTACCGCGATCATCTGATTTTTGATCTGAGCTACCGTAAATACGTTATCGTGGTCGTGCACCGGTAGTGGCACTATCCTAAACACGTTATACTCTACAGATTTTACCAGAAGAAATTTGACAATAGTATACACACTCGCATCTTTACAATAGACGCTGACTGTTACATATTCCTTAATAACTAGCCAGTTCTCCAGAGTTACAGCAAATGGGAAATGCAACCCGTGGGTTGACCAAGTGCTCGCGTCCCGGAGACTTTTTAATATTAACTCGACGGGTACTACTTCAAACTGTGCGAACTTTGTTTGTATATCCGTGATGTATCCCATGACGCTTTCCACGTCAAACTCGAGTTCAGTGATTACGCTTCCTAGTTCCATAAAATACTCGGTTAGCTCCGCCTGTCGTGCGTAATCGTCCACCTTTTGGGTTATCTCTAATACCGCGTTTCTCAACTTATTTTTGTTTCTCTTGACTATTTCCTCCACGTTTTGTACGTGCGCAATTGTTGCGTTTACAACCTGCAACTGATTTTTAACCACATGTTGTAGCACCGTCTGTTTTTTATCCAATAACTCTATTTGGTCCGATATCTGTTTTTCATCGTCGGCGTCCATGGTGCCGAACAAAACATTTGCGATGGAGCCTACCGCGTTTACTAGCCCCCTTCGGTAACGCGTTGGTGTACGGTACACCGTGTACCCACGATCGTCTTAACGCGTCTGGCTAGTTTTTCCACCTTTTACAATCTTTGCTGTAACTTTGCAACGAAACTTTTGCAAAATTCTCTATTTTCACGAACTATCGTTACGTTTCCGCATGTTTTTTTTGTATCTCTCAACATGCGTTCCGCCTGTTCTACTCGCGTATATATCGTAGATACATCTAATCTTACGACTAGTCTCCACTTTTCGCTGACGTAAAGCATTGTTCCGTATTTCTCGTAGTACATGTTGGGACTGTGTTGAAATTTTTGTATGTGGTATCCTTGGTCTCCAGTTTCACTCCACGCGACGCAAAAGATAAGTATTACTACTTTTACTAATAACATTTTCTTGCAAGCAAAACGTTCTTTACATTATATCTTTATACCGTACCGCGAACAGTGTCGCCTAACTGGTGGAATCGCGAGCGTCGGTCTTTTTACCGAGTTCGTTGCTTTTGTCTTATTCAGTTTGACTCTAATTTTTTAGACCTGCCTCTTCTTACTGTTTTGTCATAAAGCAGGACCTTTTCTTCTACCTCAAACGCTGCTGGCTTAGTTCTCTTATTGTAGTAGCGCTTGGCCTTTTCTTTTTCTTCTTTGAGTTTTTCTCGCGCTACTCGATTTGTCGCCCGTAACTTTTCTTTTAATTCTTGCGCGTAGTTGTCTAAATTATACTGCGTTGACGGTGATTTAGTTAAGACAGACGGTAACTCCGCGCATTTCCCGTACACCAATTTGAAAGGTGTAAACCCCATTGCCGTGTGTGTTGTCATATTGTACACGAACATTGCGTACGGCACCTATTCGTCCCAATCCGTCTGGTCTTTGTTCACGTAATGACGTATATATTGGGCCAGCGTCCTATGGAATCGCTCCAACGCTGCATTGCTTTCCGGATGATAGGCCGTCGTTTGTATCTTATTTATCCGTAATAGCATACAAACATTTTTAAACAGTTTGCTTACAAAATTCGTTCCTCGATCTGTTAAAATCGTTTCCGGAATCCCGTGCTCACACACAATTTTCGTCGCAAATTCCTTTGCTACCGTAACGGCTTCTTGATTCGGAACGGGTATCGCCTTACTAAACTTTGTGAGACCGTCTTGAAACATCAGCGGATATTTATTTCCGCCACTTGTCACCGATAACGGTCCGACAATTTCAAGCGCACATTTTTCGAAGGGCTTTTTTGGTGTATCCGTAATTACCAGCGGTACCTTTGTTTTCCGCGACAACTTATTGTTGTGACAAAACTCACATTTCAAAATATGATTTTCTACGTCGCTTGTCAACCCGGGCCAGTCATACTTCATTTTTATTTTTTTTATTGTGCGCGCTATTCACTGATGCGCGCCAACCGGTGAGTCATGATACTCGTACAGTATCTGTCTTTTTTCTTCCTTGGTGAGCTCTTGCCTCTCACTCTTCTCCTCTTCTGTTTTCTCGCTCTTCTTCGCTTCGCACGTGCATGCCTCTGCGGGGACTTTACTCAGCGCGTCTGCGTTAGTATTCGCCTTCCCTTTCTTATGCATGATTTTGTAATCGTACTCTTCCAATTTCAAACGTTATCGCACGAGCCGTAATCCGGGGTCTTTTACATTAAAAAGCCATACCAGTGCTTTATGATCGGTGATAACCTTGAACTTTGTTCTGTACAAGTAAGACCTGAAATGCTTCACTGCCCACATTATTGCGAGTAACTCTTTTTCCGTCGTGCTGTAATTTTGCTCAGCTTTATTTAACACACGACTCGCATATGCAATCGGCCGGTCCTGACCTACCACACCGATAGCACCGCACCGACCGCGTAACCCGACGCGTCGGTCGTGACTCTTTGTCGAAGTCCGGATACGCGAGCAACGGAGCACTAATTAACTTTTCTTTTAAATTCTCGAACGCTTGTTGTTGCTTTGGCCCTCACTCAAACGCTACCTTTTTTTGCAGCAAGCGCGTTAATGGTTTTGCTATTTTTGAAAACTGGCCGATGAACTTTCTGTAATATCCCGCCAGAGCTATGAACGCCTGAACATCTTTTACTCTTTTCGGGACCGAACACTCCTTGACCGCCTTTAATTTTGACGGATCCGGTGATATTCCTTTCTTGGTAATCACATGCCCCAGATATGTGACCTTTTTGCGAAAGAACTCGCACTTGTTCGGTTGCGATTTTAGATTATATTTCCGTAGTCTCTCGATTATTTCCTGCAACCGCCTGATATGTTTCTGTAGGCTTGCGCCGTGTATTACAATATCGTCGAGATACACAAAGCATTTTATTCCTTGCAATTCCATCAAAATTGAGTTCATTAATCTTTGGAATGTCGGCGGCGCATTTTTTAGTCCAAACGGCATTCTAGTATACTCGTAGTGTCCTTGCGGCGCCGAAAACGCCGTCTTGCTTCTATATTCTTGATCCATGGATATTTGATGATACCCGGACGCTAAGTCTAACGTCGAGAAATACTTGGCATTCCCCAACTGATCCAATATTTCTGTGATAGTTCGCAATGGAAAGGAGTCGCCTATTGGTACCTTGTTTAATCGGCGGAAGTCTACGACTATTCTCAATTTCTTTACGCCGGATGCGTCCATCTTTTTTGGCACAACTAGCAGTGGTGCGTTCCACTGGCTCTCACTGCCGCGTATTATCTCGTTGTCCAGCGTCTCCTGTATTTGTCGTCCCACCTCTTGCTTATGCTTATGCGGCATTCTATACGGCTTTACATTTATTGGTACAGTATCGGGTTTTATCGCTATTCGGTGTTTTACCGCGCTTGTTTTAATGAGTGGCTCCCCCGAAATGAAATATTTCTTGATACTTCTCGCACATTTCATGCAAAACCTGTTTTTCTTCTTTATTCAGTGTTTCACCCGCAATGCCTCTTTCACTCTTTCGCGACGCGTTAACTTCTCCGTGGGCGTGTTCCGTTTGACCACAGTACGATTCGACACCGATCGATTCGACACCAAATTATTGGACACAAAATTATTGGACACAGATTTATTCGACACCAAATTATTCGACACCGTACGATTCGACACGAAATTATTCGATACCGTACGATTCGACACGAAATTATTCGACACCGTACGATTCGACACCAAATTATTCGACACCGTACGATTCGACACTGAACAAGCACTATGCATCGTGACAATTAATAATAGTAGCAACACAGGTTAGGGTTAGGTTAGGTTTTTTTACGGGGAGGGGGTGCAGGGGGAGGGGCGGAGCCCCCCCCCCGCCAACATGTGTACTATAATATGTGATGCAAATAAATATTTTTCTGAAATGTACATGATATCGGAAAATGTACTGTGTCGAATTGTACGGTGTCGAATCGTACGGTGTCGAATTGAACGGTGTCGAATAATTTTGTGTCGAATCGTANGGTGTCGAATAATCTGGTGTCGAATCGTACGGTGTCGAATAATTTGGTGTCGAATAAATCTGTGTCGAATCGAGCGGTGTCGAATCGTACTGTGGTCAATAGAGTATCACCCCTTCTCCGTCTTTATGCTTACGTTTGCTATTTCTCTTTCTGTCTCACTCTCTTTTTTTAATGCTACAAGCTCAACACATGGTGTGCTCATTTTCAACGTTTCTTCCGTGGTATTTACCACGCTTACTAGATAGAAATTTTTCTTTGGCTGTACTAAACAGCTCCCTATGAAGACTCGCGGTTGCGTCTCCCCTTCTTGCACAATGCCGATTTGGTTACTATCGGTCACTGCTTGTACGATAGTTTTGCTTCGGGGTTGCAGTTCTATAACCTTATATGGACGTAGCTTTAACGTATTTTTTCCTAGCAAGAGTTTCCCTGCTTCATAATCGTGCCTGGCATTATACTTTTTACTGAAATCATTTCCTAGAATGTCCTAGTAGTTAATTGGAAAGTCGTTTCTCACAACATAAATTAGATGCTTGATTTCTCTATCTTTTAGCTGTATCGTCGCCATGACCTTTCCTGTTACGCTTGCTTGATGTCCTGTGACACCTGTCACCTTCATTTCTGTTTTTTCGGCTGGCGTTTTTCCTTTTAAATACTTTTTCTTAATCAACAACACTGTGGCTCCGGTGTTGTATAGCAATTCCGCTTTGCCTTTTCTTGTCTCTCTCATTGGCACGGTGACTATGTCCAGAACTGCTTGCGTAGCGTTTAACTCGGCTACCTGCAACTCTGCCACTGACACGGATTTTTTCTTTTTTCCGCTGTCTTCTTCTTCACTCGATGACTCGCTACTGTCACTTCGGCCTTTTTTATTTTTTGCTGCATGTATCGCTTTGGTGGTTCCCTTTTTACTTTTCCTGCCGTTCAGAAACTAGCAATTTTCTTTGACATGTCCCGTTTTTTTACAGTAACTACAATGCTTATCCACAGCGTTTACTTTGCCACTGCTTGGTTTAGGCAATGCCACTCTGTTTGATCGGCACTCTTTTCCGTAATGCCCGAATTTTCCGCACTTACAACACTTGTAGTTTTTATTGTTACTACGCGCTAGCGCTGGCACGCGGCTTTTTGCCGCGTTAATTTGTGTATTAAAAACAAAAATTATGTCAAAACTTTCAACAAAAACTCGGTGCTATCGGAACACTCACTAAACACAGGTCATTTTTAATTAGGACACCACAAAAATATTAAAAATATAAAACCAAACTACATTAAAAAGCTCACATCTAAAATGTTGCACATTAAATGACAAAAACAAAGTCTAAGCAAGATGCAAGACACAGAACATTTTGATGACTTATATTTACCAATCGTAGACAAAATTGAAAAACCAGGTTCTTGACATACGTTTTAATATAAAGTTGCCTTTTTCCACATAACATCAAAACATCTTAGTACAACAGTAACCGTTGACTAGACAACATGTACATATGTCAACAATTTAGATGTGAATGTGTGGTCAAAGGTAAACCAGAAGCAATCACTTGTTAACCTTTGTATCTGACTCTTATTTATATGTTATGAAATTTATAGACAACACTGAAGAAGACTTTAAATAAAAGTCGAAACGTTTGTTTTACACTCAAAAAGAACTACAATTTATTTGCACAAAATCCTGCAATCGTTTGGAAACGCCTTTACATTCAAATCAAATCATTTTTTATCCACCAAACTTAAATCTCATCTGAATATTTATTAACGCTGGCGATACGATGCGTATCCACAGTAAACAACATTCACATCAAACTTATCAATATCAACACCAGATGTTCTTCACCTTTATCGAAATCTATTTTGGAAAAGTCATTAAATATTACATGAAGAATTTTATTAGGTACAATTACATCATTGTCAGAAACAAACTCAGCATTTATTTCATAAAAAAATGCATTAGAAAGAAATTAATTCCTTTTACACTTAAACGTTGGTTCGAAAATCATCACATTGAACAATCAAAAATTTTTTAAGTTATAGGAACTATGTAATTAAATTTCAGTCAAAAATACTAAAATTAGAGCTTAATGAATGTCATCGCAATATCAGCTTTTATCTCAGAAAATTACAAGTAGTCGTTAATACATTATATAGCAGTCTCACGCAATATACTTAATAAATTTATATTCACACAATGAACAATCCATCGCTTTCATACAAAAAACTTCAAGTTCTCAATAAAAAGATTGACACTTTAATTTCCAGAAAATACAAAAATATTAAGCCCATTAATTATTATGTCCACAAAACAAATATTACACAGACAAAAGTAGTCAATAACCATAGAAAGTTAATTTTTCACAAAAACACAGAGTTGAGTTTCAATTCTTTTCCACAAGACAATAGTAACATCATTATCACACCAGAAATTTTTAACAAAGGTATAGTTGGGGATCTTAAAATCAATGACAAATGGTTTGTAAATCTCACCAACTACCACATTCCTACACAGGTAGTTGAATTATTACAATTAGGAGATAGATTCACCTTACCGATCAGACAGAATAAGAACAAAGTTATATGTAAAACTATTAAAAATGTAGAAAACAATATCAAACATATAGACTTAACAACTAAAGCTAATATTCGTAATCTCACAGTTAAATACCTTAGCAAGTTTAGTAAACAAAAGATAGATTTAACTCCATTAGAAAAAAGTCTATTGAGTAAATCTCAAAAAGTCAACAGATATTTAAAAGACAATCCAGATACATTTTTCACCAGAGCAGATAAGGGCAACATCACAATAGCCATTTCTAAAAACGACTATATAAACAAAATGACCCACATATTAAATAAGACAGTAACACATATGACATTGTCAACAAAAATCTGATAAAAAAAATTGAAACTGAATTCAACAACATTTTAACCAAATGGACAAGTAAAGGTTTTATAGAACCACATACCAAGAGATTTTTATATGATAGCAACGCATTGTTACCTAGAGCTTATGGTGTCCCAAAAATTCATACAGATGTGCCTCTTAGAATCATCGTATCTACAATTAATAGCCCACTACATAGAATTAATTGTTACCTACATAAACTAATAAACAACAACATACCTACTTCCTCTTTTTTTTATAACAGACAGCTTTCATTTTTTCAACATTTTGTCGGGACTTAGATTAGATGACAACTACATTTGTGCTCTTTAGATGTAGTTCACTTTTCACTAATGTTCCGATAGAATTAGCTTTACGGGCCGTTGAGAGTAAGTAGAGATATATAAAGATGAACACTAAAATCAACCAAGAAGAATTTTTGATAGCGCTGAGATTTATATTGTCTTCCACATATTTCACCTTTAACAAAATAATTTATAAACAAACCTTCGGTACACCAATGGAATCTCCATGTTATCACCTATTATAGCTGACATCACTCTACAAGATTTAGAAATAAGAGCCCTAAATTCTTTACAGATCAACATTCCATTTTATTTTAGATACGTTGACGACATTGTCATGGCAATTCCTAGTAATAAAATTACTGAAGTCCTAAGAGTTTTTAATTCAATAAATCTAAGACTGCAATTTACACATGAATTGCAACATCACAATTCCATCTTAAATTTTTTGACTTGGATATTAACCTAATAAAGAATATCATCGTTTATGATTGATACCACAAATCGACTTTCTCGGGAAGATATCTAATCTTTTTATCACAAAATCCTATTAGTCACAAAATAGGTACTATATACACTTTGGTTGACAGAGCTATTCTATTATTGGACCCGTCTTTTCATCAGAAAAATCTTTTGACTATCATTCAAATTTTAATTAATAACGGCTATCCCATAGAACTTAATTTTAAAATCATCAATAAAAAACTCAAAACACTTTTTTCAATTATACTCAACAACAATAATAACGATGAGGATACAAATACTCCAGAAATTAAACATTTTGTTATACCATATATTCCAACTCCGCTAAACAATAATTTTAATCCATTTAAAATGATTCCAAACACTCGGATTTCATATACATAGAAACATAAGTCAACTCAACAAATTTATTAAGTCACACAAAGATCCAATAGACACTATACAACAAAAAAACGTACGTCTATCAAATTCAATGTCATTCATGTGAAAACACATATGTAGGTTAGACAAAACGTCAATTGATTTCTAGAGTCAAAGAACATAAAAATTATGTCAAAACTTTCACCAAAAACTCGGTGCTATCGGAACACTCAATAAACACAGGTCACATCTTTAATTGGGACACTACAAAAATATTACATATAGAACCGAACTACATTAAAAGGCTCACATCTGAAATGTTGCACATTAAATTACAAAAACAAAGTCTAAGCAAGATACAAGACATAGAACATGTAAATGACTCATATTTACCGATTTTAGACAAACTTGAAAAACCAGGTTCTTGACATACGTTTTAATGTAAACTTGCCTTTTTCCACATGACATCAAAACATCTCAGTACAACAGTAACCGTTGACTAGACAACATGTACATATGTCAACAAATTTGATGTAAACGTGTGGTCAAAGGTAAACCAGAAGCAATCACTTGGTAACCTTTGTATCTGAATCTTATTTATATGTTATGTAATTTATAAACAACACTGAAGAAAATTTTAAATAAAAGTCGAAACGTTTGTTTTACACTCAAAAAGAACTACAATTTATTTGCACAAAATCCTGCAATTGTTCGGAAACGGATTAATATTCTTTATCGCATACGTACACGCGCTTAAAAAATTGCGTAACTGCGCCTGTGACTTCCTGTCAAACGTCGGTATCATGGCACGCGCCTCTTTAAATGTCATGTAACCAAACAATTGTGCGGTTTGATTACGTACATCGTTCGACCGTACGTTACGTCGAACGCATCATCGCGCCCCGGCGGATCGTTGTCCCCGTGCGCTCGTGTATTACGGCAGTAGTATGTGGGCACTTATGGCGCGTCAAAACAAACCCCCTCCACCTGGCCCCCCCACCACTTCTGGCGCCATTGCCCCACCAGGGTGGTTTTCCTCCTCCCTTGTGGTGATTGGCCACGCCCACTGGAGGGGATGGAAAAGTGACATGATTTATGACCCCTAAATTTTTTATAAATTTTTTATAAATTTTTCTAAGTTTTTAAAAATGTGTATTTAAAATTTTTTTGTTGAGGAATTTGTGTGGGAAGAAAGTTCGAGAAAGTTCTCGAGTAAAAGAATTCTTTATTAAAAGAGTATATATTTTTTAAAAATCCGTTTCGAAGCGTGGCTGGTACTGGCAATGGCGGCGCTCCGATGTTGTTGCCTCGTGCGTTCAAACGTGTATGAGAGCAAGTTGGCGTCGGTTGAGTGAGGAATTGTAAGGGCGGGTGCGGCATCGGTCCCGAGAAGGATCAATCAGCGTCTGGGCACTTATGGCTCCCAATGAGCGAGGTTCAGGGGTAGTTGATGGAGATAATAGGGCCCCCCAAAAAAATCAATGAGCGTCTGGGCACTTATGGCTCCCAATGAGCGTGAAGTATAGTTGAGGGCGTCTAGGCGAAATAGAAATCGAAGCAGGCGTTGCAAGACTGTGACTAGAAAGTCAGGGATGTAATATAAAAAATGAATTTACGTGTCTGGATTTTTTCTGAATGATTTTCATCTGCAAGAACTTGTACGTGCAAGTTGACACGTGCGTGCCGATGAGAACATAAGTTTTTTGAAGACAAAAAACGGTTTATGACTCGGGACCGTTAAACCTGCGCGTACTTGTTCGCGCGAAAAAATTCTACGAGAGTTTTCGATGGATATTTAATGTAGACTAAAATGTTTATAAAAATGTGTGAGGAGTTTAGGAATAGGTTTCTTGGGAAGAATAAGAGAAAACAACTTATTACAGTTATTCGATATAGATATATTTGGAATACATAAAAAAAAATACAAGATTACAGTTGATTATTTTTTTTTGTTTTACAAGTACAGTGTTGAATATAATGTTCAGGAAAGCGGGTTTGTACATTGTTGAATTTTGTAGAGAATATTTTACACAATAAACATACAATTAATTTGTCGTTGGCATCGAAATTTCTGGAAAACAGTTGTAAAAATTGGGAAAGGCTATATCCGCGAGCCATAAAATAGAGAAACACACAGCAATAATGCCCGCACGTTTGCGAGAAATATCCTTGAAGTTGAGTCGTGTTCCATGTGTGCGTTGCGGAATTTCTTTGAAGTCGCAGAAGGAAGCGGGAATCTGACGGCGGTATTCCATAGCTGTCGAAGTAGGTGGCGTGTCTGTTTCCATCGAGGAAGAAGGCAACCCAGTGTGTTCCTGGTTGATTGTGATTGTCTGTGTTAGCGACGATTGCTGTCCACTTCGTCCACACCCTGGGCAATTTGTCGGCTGGATAAACTCCCGTGTGTCCAGATATTTGCAGTTGTCGCAAGGCTTGCAATATTTCTTTTGTATTCATTATTTCGATACAGATAGTCGCGAAAAAGCGGAGTGAATCTTATGTATTCCCCTTGTACCTCTGTTTGTACAGCGACGTCGTTTAGGCGGGAGATTTTCGGTGGGCAATTGTCTTCACTGCGCGTATCTACTTCTTCTTCTGTTAGTTGTTCTTTCTCCTCCTCCTCCTCCGTTTTGATGTCGTCAGATTGTATCATGCTGATTTCATCGCTGACAAAGCCACTATCAAGATGTTCTTCAACGTTGTTTAGGTTTAACCAGCGCTTTAACCAAAAAGCGTTACGTAGAGCGCAACTAATGTCCGATGAGCGAACTCCGTGATACGAACACTGAGATATGTTCTCTTCGCNTTTCGAGATGGATTTGAACGAGGGAGAGAGAGCTTCCAGATTATATATGTTTTTAGACAGAAGCTTTTCTAAGAAATCCATTTTTTCTTTGCTTCTGGTGTAGATGACGGAAGCGTAGTTGATGACTTTTCGTAGATGTCTCGTGAGATATTTGAGATTGGTTTCACCGTCAAATCATTTAATACCGTGATAAATTTGTGTAAGCCAATCGTTGCATCGTTTTGATTTTTGTGGTAATTCGGTAAACGAGAACGGAGGCATCAAGATCCAGTTTCCGAAAATCGGTCGCTCTACCGCGACATACGCCACTTCTTTTGGAATAAATTCACACACGACGCCGCGAAATCCTTGCATTTCTATGATCACAGCACCTTTATACTCGGACATCGTGAAAACNAAGCGAAGATATCGGAGACTAGAACAAAACTGAAATTTCTCCAAGCTTGCGACAAAAAGCGTAGAAAAGTGGGAAAAATGTAGTGGGAGAAAATTATCTTGGTTTTACGCATGTGCGAAAATATGATTATCCGTTATAATCAACAATGATTTGGCGCGAAGAATTGATTTCCAAAACACTGTCGAATTCCGCATAAA
>NW_018021500.1:32396-34918 GCF_002006095.1 Pseudomyrmex gracilis
CGTTTCCCCGCGCCACGAAACGGCCTGCGCGCCGTCCCCGCGCCGACAAGTACCAGCTGGTACCGCGCCCGCACCGCGCGCCTCGTCGCGCCACGAAACTCACCGCGACAAAGAAACATCTGTTTATTCGCGCATCCTTGTCAACCCCCGCCCCGGGGAAAATTCGGGTATAAAAGCCGGCCCGAAAATCAGGGAAATTAGATCTGCTCCGATCTCCGGGTCTAAGAGTAGCACTCAGGAAAGCTTCTTCTCGGTCGGGCAAACCGACAGCAACTCAGCATTCCCTCCGCTCCGAGGGAATCTTAGATTCTCTGCCGGGTAAACCGGCATCCGCTCCGCTCCGGGGAATCTTGTATTCTCCGCCGGGTAAACCGGCATCGGCTCCGCTCCAGGGGGAATCTTGTATTCTCCGCCGGGTAAACCGGCATCCGCTCCGCTCCAGGGGGAATCTTGTATTCTCCGCCGGGTAAACCGGCATCCGCTCCGCTCCAGGGGGAATCTTGTACTCTCCGCCGTGTAAACCGGCATCCGCTCCGCTCCGCTCCGGGGAATCTCTGGATTCTCTGCCGGGTAAACCGGCTCCCTCTCCGCTCCGTTTCGGGGAATCTTTGAATTCTCCGCCGGGAAAACCGGCATCCTTTCCGCTCCGCTCGGGGAATCTTCCGATTCTCCGCCGGGAAAACCGGCTATCTTCCCGCTAGAAAACCCTCCGGGAATCTCACGATTCTCCGCCGGAGACGCCGGTCTGCTTTCCATTAAAACCGTGTGTGGAGAATAGCGTTTTCTCCGTCAGGCTAACCATCTCTTTCCGTTGCAGCCGCTCCAGGGGAATAAGCGAAGAGCGACAGGCAGAAAAGCCTAGCGTAGAAGAATCGGCCGAACGACAAAGTCTACTTTCGGAAGAAAGTGACTTTTCGGCGTGGTAAATATTTTTCCGCAAGAACCGATATATACAGTTTGCAACGCGACCGTATATAAATCTCTCTTTCAATAGAAAAGAGACTTTCGCCGCGATAAAGACGGTTTCTCGCGATAAGACGCGTTTTCGAGCGTCACCGCGGATTGTACGTTTAAGGAAACAAAACATCTAGCCAAGGCCCCGAACGGCCTTGACCGAGTCGCGCCGTTTAAATCACCGCTTATCTGCATACTTTAGTTTTTGTATATATTTCTTTCCGGAGGACTGAACGAACCGACTAAACACGTGACTTTCTCACGCATTATTCCGAGAATCACCGCACTGTGAATTCTTCCATTTATTCTACTATTTTCGTTTCGTTATTTGTTTTGTATATATTATTTTTAATTCTATTTTTTTGAATAAATCTTGTTCTTTTGTTACTTTAAACTACCAAGTCCACTCTCTTTCTTACCTGTCCCTGAATCCGACGAGCTACTCCGCAGCAATTAAAAGATATAAAACAATGGAATATTTTCTCTCAAAAAATAGGACCGTTACAAACTACCGTGCTTCACGAGATTCCAATGTTCGACGCAATTGACCGATAAATCGGGTGTGAGATCAAAAGCGAAGAGTGTGTATCCGTGTGCATAAGCATCTCTGCTTATAGCATTGCCTTCGTTTAGAAAATGAATACCCGTTCCTGAGAAAAGAGTATAAAAAGCCTCGATATAGAGAGGAGAGTCTCTTGAAAAAGAAGGTTGTAACGGTCTAGTAAGAACTTGCATTCCATCAACGTAAAGCGACAGGAAATTTATATAATTAAGTTTTTAAAATTAAGCGGATTAAGTTTACTATCGCCGTTAAACGCCTTATTTTCGACAAAACCGATTACCACCCGCTTTGGCAGTTGNCCGAGTATGGCGTTGTCAATTAATTCCCCCACCACTCTTCTATGGATTGTAAACGATTTAACTTCAACTCTCGTGAGAGGATACTTTGCAGTGGTCTTGCTCAGCATTTTAGCGTGAGCTACTAAAACTCCAGCCCTTAGTTTTGCTCTCCTCATGATCAAGGTGGCGTCTACAATACGAACTCTTGTCTGTGGCGTAGATTCCATGAGACAGAAAGAATCCTTCGAGCGGATGAGTCTTAGGCGCATTTCCACGTCATTAATCAAGAATTTATCCTGATTGAAAACGTCGCAATGTAGATGTCCTATGAGATCCACAGCACGGTTATTTTTGAAATACTGCATACGTCTCACGAGAGCGAAGTTCTCATTTAGAGCATTGAAGCCATCATCCATCAGCCCCGGAAGATCGCTATCCCATAAACAGGTGGTGAGATGAGAGGATTTTGCTTCTGAAGAATAATTCAACAATGTCTCGAAATAGGCTCGATACGCGTAAGCATTGTTCGGAGGCGACACAAGCGTTTGATTGAAATACACATCAATTTGATTGAGCATGGAATGTAAAAAGTTATTTACAGGCCCTACTTTATGCTCTGCAGCAGCAGCAGAAGCCGAAGTAGCCGGAATAACCGCTGCGGGGGTTTGCAATATCACGCGAAGACTGAGAAGAGTATGCGCAAGATCTATGTAATCTTCACCATGTCC